>NC_061794.1:49123913-49231413 GCF_021462225.1 Girardinichthys multiradiatus | reverse complement strand
CTGCTCCGATTGTACAGGGACCGGATGGCCCCTAATAAAGGGCCCCCGATTCCATATTCCTGGAGCACCCCCGACAGGGCATCCCAAGGGACACAGTCGAATGCCTTCTCCAGGTCCACAAAACACATGTGGACCAGTTGGGCAAACTCACGAGCACCCTGTAGAGGGTATAGAGCTGGTCCAGTGTTCCACGGCCGGGACGAAAGCAACACTGCTCCTCCTGAAGCCGAGGTTCGACTATCGGCTGGACTCTCCTCTCCAATACCCTGGCGTAGGCCTTACCAGGGAAGCTGAGGAGTGTGATCCCCTGTAGTTGGAACACACCCTCCGGTCACCCTTCTTATGAAGGGGGACCACCACCCCAGTCTGCCAGTCCAGAGGCACTGTCGCCAACTGCCACGCAGTGTTGACGAGGCTAACTATGATGGCCCCACAACATCCAGAGACTTGAGGTACTCAGGGCAGATCTCATCCACCCCCGACGCCTTGCCACCGTGGAGCTTTTTAACCACCTCGGTAATTTCAGCCTGGGTGATGAAAGAGTCCAACCCCGAGTCCCCAGCCTCTGCTTCCACCAGGGAATGCGTGATGGCAGGATTGAGGAGATCCTTGAAGTACTCCTTCCACCACCCGATAATGTCTCCAGTTGAGGTCAGCAGCTCCCCGCCCCCACTATAAACAGTGTTGGCGAAGCACTGCTTCCTCCTCCTGAGGCGCCGGACGGTTTGCCAGAATCGCTTCGAGGCCAACCGGTAGTCCTTCTCCATGGCCTCACCAGACTCCTCCCAGGCCCGAGTTTTTGCCTCTGCCACAGCCCGGGCCGCAGCACGCTTGGCCTCACGGTACCCGTCAGCCGCCTCAGGAGTCCCACAAGCCAACCACAGCCGATAGGACTCTTTCTTTAACTTGACAGCGTCCCTTACTGCCGATGTCCACCACCGGCTTCGGGGATTGCCGCCGCGACAGGCGCTGCAGACCTTACGGCCAAAGCTACGAGCAGCAGCATTGACAATAGACGCAGAGAACATGGTCCACTCGGACTCTATGTCTCCAGCCTCCCCTGGAATCTGGTCAAATCTCTCCAGGAGGTTGGAGTTGAATACATCCCTGGCCGAGGGCTCAACCAGACGTTCCCAGCAGATCCTCACTATGCGCTTGGGCCTGCAGGGTCTGTCCAGCTTTCTCCTCTTCAAGCGGATCCAACTGACCACCAGGTGGTGATCAGTGGACAGCTCAGCCCCTCTCTTCACCCAAGTGTCCACAAATATGCGGCCAAAGGTCTGACGACACAACAACAACGTCGATCATCGACCTCCTGCCTAGGGTGTCCAGGTCCCAAGTGCACCGATGAACACCCTTATGCTTGAACATGGTGTTCATTATGGACAATTTGTGACTAGCACAGAAGTCCAATAATGAGACACCACTCGGATTCAGATCGGGGAGGCCATTCCTCCCGATCACGCCTCTCCAGGTGTCACTGTCGTGTCCCACGTGGGCGTTGAAGTCTCCCAGCAGAATAATGGAGTCCCCGGGAGGGACACTATCCAGGACAACTGACAGGGGGGCCAAGAACCCCAGGTACTCCGCAGTACCGCTCGGCCCATAGGCCGAAACAACAGTCAGAGACCTATCCCCAACCCGAAGGCACAGGGATGCAACCCTCTCATCCACTGGGTTAAACCCCAACACGTGACAGCTGAGCCGCGGGGGCAGCAAGCAAACCCACCCCAGCTCACCGTCTCTCCCCGCGGGCCACTCCAGAGTAGGAGAGAGTCCAGCTCCTCTCGAGGAGATGGGTTCCAGATCCCACTCTGCGTGGAGGCGAGCCCGACTATTTCTAGTCGATATTTCTCGACCTCCAGCACAAACTCAGACTCCCAGTGAGGTGACATTCCACGTCCCTAGATCCAGCCTAGACATCGCTGGCGAGGTCACCACCTTCGTCCGCTGCCCGATCCTCTTTGCACCAGTCCCTCATGGTTCTCCCTGCAGGTGGTGGGCCCACTGGGAGATTGCCTCGCGTCTCTCATTCGGGCTTGGCCCGGCCAGGTCCCGCGAGCTCTCCGACGAGTCCCGACCCCAGGCCTGGCTCTAGGGTGGGACCCTGGCTCCGCCGTACTGAGCAACGTCCCATGCCTTGATTGTGTGGTCCCTTTGTTTGACCCGTCACCCAAAGCCTGTTTGCCATGGGAGAACCAACCAGGGGCATTTAAGCCCCAGACAACATAGCCTCTAGGATCATTTGAGCACTCAAACCCCTCCACCAAGTTAAGGTGGTGGATCGAGGAGGTGAAATCTGGGAAGTTTTGTCCTTAATTAAATTTACTTCTGTGAACTTTGGTAAAGGGCATCAGTGCAGAGAGGAGGTATCTGAGTAGCAATGCAGGTTTGAATCTCTATTTAATAGAGGTTTTTTAAGATTCTGGTTCAAAACCTGCATATTCCTATAGTCTGGTATCTCAGTCTAACTGAACAAGGATGAAGGAATGTGGAAAATATTCTCCATGGCAGAGAACAGCTGATGAAGAGGAAAATCTGCTGCTCCACTGACCTTCTAGTTCACACTGTGCTTTTTAAGGCTAACTTCATGCACGTTTTTGTGAAATTGACCAGAAACACCTTCGTTCACATGACAGAAATAACAAATCAACTGTGTTTTCAGGACAGAGACAGCGACAGCACGGCTCTGTGTGTCAAGAACAGATCAACATTTGAGCATCAGCACCACCACCTGCTTCACTGTCTGGAGAAGACCACGGTGAGGCTCACACTAAAGCTTCTACATGTCTGAGCTGTTTGCAGTTGAACTGTCAGTAACTTTTATTGATCTTGATGGTATAAATGGTGGTTTATTGTGATCCAGGTACAGGGCCTGGTTAATTCCTCTTAATGCTGGTTTTGAAATCTGATTAATGACTGTAATGTTTTGTAGTTGTTTCTGCACCGTACCTTAACTCTATATCGTTTAACCCAGTGTAACTCACCCGTCGTCCTGCAGCGGTCCAGTTTTTTATCAGTAAATCACAATTTATTGTGTCAGAAGCTTTCTAATATCAGCAAACCGTTCAGCAGCGATTCTCTTCTTATGAGCAGAAGATTTTTTGTCTTCTGGAGCTTCCATTATGGCTGGTGTTGTAGATCGTTTTCACCCGAAACTATACCGACTTTCACTAATCATTAATGTTTTTCTCACAATGTTTCCAGTCTGCTAATGAAGAGTTTTTCTAGCATTATTCATTTTATCAGGAAACGAATCCGTCTGAAATGACTCTTACTGATATGTTGTAGACATAAACATGTTTTACTGAGGACTTTTCAATGTCGTGAAACTCAGTAGATATTTTATTTAAAAATGTTTTAACATGATGAGTTATTTCTCTTTCTATCACCCGCTGAGGAGCATGGAGTTTGGATTTTTTTCTACTAATTTTATTATATTGGTGTTCAGTGTTTCAGGGATTATTTTAGACAAATCTGATTTATAAAGAATTTATTAAAACTGTCACTTCATTTCCTTCATCAATAAATTCATACTTTTTGTGGATAATGTTTATCATATGATGTGACATATTTTGAGACATGTTTCCTAATAATGTCACTGCTTTGAGAGATGCTGTCCTGAACCTGTTCCATTAGATAAATGTATTGAATCTCTTGATTTAACCATTAAATTTAATCATTTAAAGTTTTTTGGATTTATAATTTTTGTTGTATATTAAAAGCTGGTAGATGATCACTGATGTAATTAATTATTAATCCACAAATTAAATTATTAATAATAATCTTTTGTGAAAATATCATCAAAGTAGTTGAGTGAGATGTGATTCTGCTGGTTCTGGTGTTTTATGGAAATAGACTTAAACTGTTCATTGTGTTAATAAAATCGGGTGTGTTTGTGATTATTTATCAAGATAATGTCAAACAGAACCTTCCAGCAAATGTTCCCTGCAGTCAGTCTCTGATGGACCCAGGTGTTTGGTTCAACTACATTTCGACTTGTTTTTCTACTGATTTCTATTGAAATACATTCAAGTATATTTTTAGTCTCAGCTGAGATGTCACTCAGGACTCTGATGTTTAATGACTTCACTGTATAAATTTCTACTCCACCTCCACCTTCATTTTCCTCTTCATAAACCAATAATCACATCTATCAAACTGAAAACAATCTGATGCTATTTCTGTCTTCATCCCAGCCTCTGATATTGCAATAATATTAAAAGACATGTAAATATTCCTTGATTTTATTGGCATTGGAGAACAGACTTCTGATGTTAATAAGGTTGTCCTCAGATGTGAAGCTGGGATTATTCTTCATATGTGTAATAACTGCAGCTGGTTTTGATGGCTGGAGAAAAGTTAATCTCCGGGTCTATTTCACTTCCAGAATCCTGAGAGTTCCAGCTGGTTGTGTATGTTTGCCTGCTGTGTGCACATGTGGTTCTGTTAATGGAGTTCATGTTAGTTTAGAGTATTAATGTCTCTTCCTCCCTCCATCCTGTCCTCACAGAACCACGAGTTCACAGACGAGATTACCTACAGCGAGCTCTGTATGACCGAGTCGGTGGGCTTCAGGACCAGCCGCAGCACCTCCCTGTCCAGCCAACAGGTTGCGCAGAACAACTCCACAGGTTGCTGCCCCCGCCGGGCCCGGAGGAGAGCTGCCATGCGACTTGCTAACTCTACGGTGTCCGTGAGCCGCGGGAGTGTCCAGGAGCTGGACACCCTGCAATTTAAAACCACCTCCATACCGCCCCAAACGTAAATTCCAACTCTGCATATAAAAACACATAAACAATGCAAAAATGACCAAATATTAGGATCTGACCAATAATGAGAGATGTGAAGGTCCTGGAGCACAGCCCTGAGGTACACCGTGTTTGACTTTAAAAAATATAGCTTAAATTATAACAGAAACAAAGAGGAATGTGTCCAACATCAGGTTTGGCTATAAATAACTATAACTAACAAAGTGAGGAATTCTGATCAAAATGAACAAGTTGGAGCTCTCAGTCTCTGTCAGTTATTGTTGTATGAATACCTGCCTGATGAGGGGGGGCAATAAATGAAGGAGTGAATTCATGCTCTGATGTTCTCTAACAGCTCTGCACACATATTAACAACAAACAACTTCTTCCCAAAATACAAGACTTTCTTAACAAAATACTTCAACTCAAAGTTAAACATATTTCAATTAACAAAGTCTTTAACTAGACCAGAAACAATTCAACTAAACTACCAAGCAAAATGAAGGAATAAGGAAAACCGATGAATACAGGAAGCCATAAAATGATGGAATGATGTTCAATAGATATTTATGTTTGGGAACCAAGGTTTATTTTGAGGAATTTAGAAATGAGGTCAAATTAGTTTAAAACTAACTAGCCACAATGCAAATTGGCAGGTAAGTAAAGATTATTGTAATAAAATTATATTTTAAAGAATGATTTGCTGAATAAGAGACCAATAATCTTTTGTCAATTGATCTTAACGTTTCAAAATGGTGGAGAGGAACGTCTACGGACTCTCGAACGGACAGACAGACAGACAGGATGTCACCTCTGGTTTAACAGTTACAGCTAACAATGGAAAGCTTATAGCTTATTTATCAACTCCTTTCAGTCACACGTGTACCTTTAATTCTGTCCTCCTGTTGTTCTGAACAACAGGAGGACAGAAGGTGAAAAGGTGGAGAGTTTCATGGCGAAGACGGCGAACAAAGAAAACTGCTCTCAGTAGAAGCTTGGGGTAGCTTCTGCTCCCCGGACCAACATGCAATGCTATGGTTCCTACGCTGTCCTCTCTCAGAGCAGTAGAAGAAGAAAGCCGCTTCACTCAAAGTGATTTGAGTTACTGTTTCTTCTGGCTCCGATTATGTTTCTGCAGAAGCTCAGAAAGAAAGATGTAGGACAGCTTGTCTTAATTACCGCGTAGCATGATCATTGGACACATGAACAGCAGATCATAACTTAACTTTGGATCCAAGTTGGAAGTATGACTCCAGCTTGCCAGCAAGTCAGACGCTGATGCATGTTCCTCCCCTGTCTGCATCTCTAGAAGAGCTGCGCGGGTAGAGAAATCGAGGCGTGGCTGGAAGAAGTGTTCTGTTAGTGGCTCCGACACCTTTGATCCGGTCTCTTTCCATGGTCGACAAACTAATTTTAGGAGCTAGGAGAACAAACCTGAATTTGTTGGGGATTTCCTCAAACACAGGCTCACATTTATACATACATCCACACCTAGATTTGTAAAATTTTTCTGTAGCCACCAACAAACCTTTGGCATCATTCAGGCTGGATAGTTGACCACTCTTCATAATTTGATGGAACTCATTTAAACCAGTTGGTTTCTTGCCACACACCCTGATTTTAACCAGAGTCCACACATTTTCTGTAGGATTAAGGTTGGAGCTTTGAGGAAGGCATTTCTGGGAGCTTGAAGATATCCTCCTGCCTATAGAATCATTGTCCTTTTGGAACACCCACGGTGTCAAATTTTCAACCATCTGACCCAAACTGCCCTCCTCAGATAAAGGAAACTGGTTGGAATATTCAGGCACATCCCAGGTACCAACAAGACTCAAACTATGAAGTGAAAACCACTTGAACAACTGTGTTGGTTTAAGGTGAAACCAGTTTTACATCATCAGACTGAGAGAAAGTCAACTACTGAGGAAGCTCTGGCACCAAAATCTGAATTTAAACCTGCAGCTGCCCACATGGACAAGCCAAATGTCCTCTGGAGAAAGATCTGATGGTCAGGTGAGGCAAAGGTTGAGAAGTTTGGCCACAGTGACAAGAAGAGGTTATGTGAGGCCTTCAGGCCTAAGAACACTGTACCAACTGTCAAGCACGGTGGTGGCAGCATCATGTCGTGTAGTTGTTTGGCTGTCAGTGGTACTGGTGCTTTACTCAAGGAGGATGGAAGGAAGAAGGAGTACTACCTTCACTATCTTCAACTTCCACTCAAATCAACAGCTAGATGATTGACACAGTGATGAAGCTTGATGTTCCAACATGACAGTGGTCCCAAACACAGATCCAAACTTGTTTTATGGATGAAGCAGGATAGCACCACGCTTCTGGAAGCGTCCTGAATCTCTGACCTCAGCCTTGTTGATCATTTATGTACCAAACAGAATCCGGGTCTGTGGCAAGAAACCAACAAGTTTAACTCTTTAGGCATCCGTGGACGTGTCCACAGATGGCCTAAAAGTGAAAATGTTTTTATCTTTGACATCAGAATGTCACAATTTATTTCTAAAAAATGGATTTTACCTTTACAGCAGAACCACACTTTGGTAACCATTTTGGGGTGAATGTTGAGGGGTTCATGAGCTCTATCAGTTCAGCCAAGAAGATTGGTCAAACATCAGCCAGGATGAGGCCAGAAGTTTGTTGATGTTAATCTTCTGCTCTAGAGGAGCTTGCTGATAGCCAACAGGATCTTGGTATTAGCAGCTGCATTGCTCAACCAGAACCAGATGAGACCAAACAGAACTGCTTTTGACTTCCTGTTAGATCTGTGCTTCCTGTCAGGAGGCGTGACTTCCCGATGTTGATTTCTATTTTTGTGCATCTCCCACAGTCGATCCAGTCTGAACGCCCAGCCTGACAACCTGAAGCTGAACTGTGGTGACCAGGATTTCACTGCCGCCATCATCAGCATTCCCACTCCGCCTGCCAACACGCCGGATGAGAGTCTGCCCCCATCGCCAGCCCCCATTCCTGGCATCCTGCGGAACACCCGGGCCACCGCCTACACCCATGAAACCGTTAAAATCTCTTCCTTATAGCCTTTGACTCCTTCTCCCCCTAATTCCCACCCCTTCAGAAACCCGTCCCCTCTGAGCCTCTGATCCTGGATCTGGGGCACAACAGGCTAACAGTTGAGACTACTCCAATGAATCCTTGGAGCTGCAAGATGTTCAGTATGAGCATGAAAATGAAGCTAAAGCTGCAGAAACTTTAGAGAAACATTTATTCTCCTCAGGACATTTAAGAATCAAAAGAGTCCTCCATTTCAGCACATCCACACACTTTTCATCCCAACACGGTTCATCCATAGAGGTCTTCTTTTTGCACAAACCCTGGTCAGGATTGTCCTGGACCATCTGAAACCAGCTGCTGCTTTGGTTTAAACGGGATGGATGGAAAATGGCTGCTCAGGAGAACAGTCAAGAAATAAAGCTTGTTGGAAGAATTTGACTCAGAGGGAGTTTCTCGGGTCAAGCTGTAAGCTGAGTGAGTTTTAAGTGAGAACATTACTTGAGGTCACTTTGGGCTGTTTGGTTCTGAAGAAAGAAAATGATTGATAGGAACTCTCAGGATTATCAGATGAAGATTTTAAAGCTGTTGCTGAAACCAACAGACCTACCAACCAAACTGAAGCAGACTGAACTGATTCCGTCCTTCTGCAACTGAAAGGATCCAAACTTACTGCAGAATCTTTGGAGCGTTGAAAGCAAGATGGGATTAATGGGCTCTGATCTAAGCTGCTCTGGTCTGACTGTAGGTCCAAAGTGTTCGATCCGGGCCGAGAGCCTTTTATTCTTTAAAATATGCAACGTTACTCCGAGCAGGAAAACAACGTCAACAGCTGAACAGAACTATATCAGTAACAGAGTCTGTTCAGATCTCCAATAATTACTGCAGGGAACAAACATTTGTCATGTGATGTTTTCACAGAGACAGGAAATGACTGAAGCTTCTCAGCAGGAGGTCCCGCTGGTCGGGTTGACGTGCACTTTTCTGTCAGATGTTCAAGACCAATCTTCCAGGGTTAAAAACAAACTTTCCAACAAGATCAACTTCCTTCAACCTAAAACAAGAAGAAGCTGACACCAATAGGGTCACATGACCAATCAGCTGTTTCTGCAAACTAAAGATGGCCGACACATGCAGAGAAACTAATCCAGGAGAGTTTCTGGTGATTTCTCTGGAATTGTTTCCATCTTCTAGATTTTATTCCTGATTAAGGTAGGTCCAGATTCTGTTTGGAAGAGGACTAGCATACAGCGCCACCCACAGGCCACAGTAGTTTATTCACTCCTCAGCAGCTGGTAGGAAAAGGTGTTTCTCTGGAGGAAAGTTTGCTTGACAGTAACAACTGAGCTAAGGTCTGATTGGTTCCTTGTCCAAAGTATGAAGCAGCCAGAGGCACAAGGTAGAGGTTTTTTTTACTCCAAATTACTGTAGACCTGAAGATAAATTAGTTGCTTCATATTTACAGTCATGAGGAAGACTAAGTCCAGCCCATGATCCACCAGCTTGAAGAACCATCCAACAATACCTCAGCAGTGGGTTTCTTGGGTTGAGTGTGAAAAGTCTTAAGGAATTAAGCCTTTGGTGAACCAATGGGCTGGAAGGCTTCATGAAGCTTCATCTCACCATCACTTCCCAAAAGGAGAATCACCTTCAGCAGTGGTTTTCTTCCTGACCTTATCAGTTTGTCACATCATCATGGAGGAGTTCTGCTCCACGATGCGTCAGTTTATTGAGACTTCTGCTCAGCTTTCTGAAGGTCTGACCACATCTGTGAATCAATCTGAGGTCTGGCCTTTGACTGGGCCATTGCAGCACAGTGATCCTTGTTTTTTTAAGCCATTCTGTTATAGATCAGCTGCTATGTTTGGGATCATTGCTCTGTTGGTAACCCAGTTTGGACCAGGCTTCAGCTGCTGGTCCACTCAGTGACAGAAAAATGAAAAGCAGACCCAAACCATCAATCCTCCGCTGCCGTGCTTAACAGCTGTTGGTATGAGGGGTTTGCGTTTCATTTCCTCCAAATACTCTCTGGCCTTGGGCTGAATCTCCTTCCACTCCTGGGAAGATTGGCAGCTGTCTGGGATGTTTTCCTCCTGGGAATAATCTTCCTCTCTGTAGAAGATGTAGGAGGTGACCTTATAACCCTTCCCAGGTTGATGGGCAGCAATAGCTGCTGCTCCAAGGTCAAAGATCTGTAGCATACAGATGTGTAGCGTTTCAGCGTGCAACTTTAACTTGGCTGTACTAACTCACTATCGGTGAGGAGCTGTCCTGCTCTACAAGGTTCTGTTTGTGTTTCCGTGGTTGGATCAGTGTCTTTAGTCTCTCCTTGTTTCATATCAGTCAGTGAACCTGAGCTTCTGGGTGTGCTTTGAACTGGGTGGCTGATCTGTGTCCATCGGGAATCTTGTTTCTACAAGTCAGTCACTTCTTCTAGGCTTGTGGCTTTTTTCTCTCATCTGGCAACCCTGAATCAGAGGATTGTAGTTGATCTGAAGAAGGAAAATGCTGTTTGTTTCTCATCTATAGACGCAGTCATGTATCCTGCTAATCGCTGGACCACTGTTAAATGGTTGCTGTCTCCAAGCTGACCACTAGATGTCAGTATTTAATGAAAACAGACCCTTTAACTGTAGCTCCAACACTACTTTTGTTTTATTAATAGGTCGGGTGCGGATGTTTGTCCTGTGATAAAACACCCATCATTTAAAATACTTCTACATAAATTTAATTTCATGAAGAGTTTAAAGCTGTTTTTATGGGTTGAAGGCCATTTTAGCTAAAAAATGAAACCCATTTTTCTCCACTGGAGGCTTTTTGATCAAACAGTCACTCATCTGAGTTGAATAAAGCTCCAGATCCAGACAGAAAAGTGCACATCATTGGCCACAGGAGACTGAGCTGAGAGAACTTAGATGGCACGTTTTCTCAAACGACTGTGAGACAGGAGACCAGACTGACATACTGTAATATATTTTGTATCATAAACCTGCATCTTCTGGACCGACCCTTCAACCAAAAAAGCCAAAAAAGGAGACAAAGGTTAGATGGAAGACGTCAGGTTCCTGCCTGATGTTCATCCATGCATGAGCCTCGTACTGTAGAAGTAGCACTGCTGATCATTTATCAAACTTATCAGAGAAAAAGAGATAACAAAATAACACAATGGGGAGGAAAATCTCAACTTCTGTTGTTTTGCATGATGACGTTGGTTCTGTTGACTTGTTTTCCTCCTTCCCTCTTTTCCTTCCTGGAACTTTTCCAGATGAGTGTTTGCTCCACTGAGGAGGAATCCAACAGATTCCTGATTTCAGAATCATTCAGGCATGCTCCTCCAGGATGTATGTGTGTGTGTGTGTGTGTGTGTGTGTGTGTGTGTGTGTGTGTGTGTGTGTGTGTGTGTGTGTGTGTGTGTGTGTGTGGGTGTGTGTGTGTGTGTGTGGTGAGCAGGCACAAATATGCATGGATACCGTTATAGGTATTTTACCTGTTTTCTCCTGCAGCAGCGTGAAGAGAGGCGAGACTGAACTCAGACTGGAAACTTTTCATCACGTCTTCAGAGATATCTCTGCAGGTTGTTGTTCTGCAGCTGCAGCTTCCAGGCATGAACCTCCGCAGGGCTAACACTGGCAAAATTCTGAATCTATGCAGAAATATACAAAAAGTTTAACATGCCAACAAATGAAACAAAGTCATGAAAATTCTGTTTTACATCTGGGGAATAAATGACTTCAATCCTGGTTCTAAATTAAGCCATTTTTATTTCTATATGTTAAGTCAGGCAGAACAGCAGATGGAAAAGTCCAAGCTGAGGCATGGGGATATTAAACAGAAAAATAAACAGGAATAAAATAGATTTAAAACAGTAATTCAATGAATTTACAGTATTATATATAAAAAGACAAAATAATAAAGAAATAAATTAAAGTACAAATTAAAGAAAATAAATATTACATCATTAATTATTAAAGTTTAATAGAAATATAATTTCTGCCTCGTTTCATACAATCGATAAAAAGGTTAATTTTATTTTATTTTTTATATTTTGTTGCAGTTGTTGAAGTGTTTATTTATTGAGCTGTTTCTATGATTCTGGACTCCCTCCTAATTTTGTCAGTATCAGTCCTCCATAGAGAACATGATGTTAAAAATGCACAGACTGGCTTTCTACAAGCCTTATAAAGACTTCATGTCCACATGCTACATGTTCAACTGTAATGATTTAAGCAAGAATCAAAAGATAGTTTCAAACATTATTTGAATGATTCAGCATTTCTAAATTATATTACACTGATTTTATATTAGTTTTAAAGCCAAAAAACACCAATATATTCTAACTTAAATCTGGTGGAACTTTGGAAACGTTTAAACTATTATATTTTTCAGAGACATCAGAACATAAGCTCCTGAGTTTTCAGTCTTCAGATTTTTTTTTTGTAGTAAAGCTGCTTTTTATTTGTCTAACAGCTGCTTTATTCTTTGAATTTGAAAGCAGAGGATCAGCATTTATTCTAGAGCTTTGACCTTTCACCTGATAAAATGTTTGACTTTCTGTTCAAGTGAAGCACTTCAGTCTAATTCTAGGGTGACAGAAAGCAGGCTGCACCCCAACATGATAATGATGATGATGATGATGAAGTTCAGTGTCTGAGTGTCCGATGGATGGTGACAGAGTGAAGGAGAAAACAGCAATAAAGCACAGAGGTGTATATTCTATTCCACTAATAAAGAGCAACAAAAACTGAAGGGGTCTGCTGGACTTCTTTTAGCATGAAACTCACCAGCTCCCCCTGCTGCTTACACGGCGAACAACAGGGACCGGAGGACTTCCTGTTTACTGAGGGGACCAGGAAAACGTAACGAAATGCTGCCATCTAGTGATCAGTGTGTGAAACACAGCTGTATCAGTTTACATGGTGACAGCAGAGATCACACTTTTTTATTTTTTTAGCTTGAAAAGATTATCATATTTATATGTTGTCAATGTAAATATCTTAAAGGACAAAAAGGGAGATACAAGAGGATGAATATACAGTTAACTGTATATTCATCCTCTTGTATCTCGTTTAATATTAGTAGTAGTATGTAATTTATGTATATTTATTAATGTATTATAAATACTAATATCATATTTCATATTAATAGTGGTAGTATTATGTCAATACTTGAACAGTGACTCTGCAAGTTGCACCCCTGATATTCTGTAAGAACCAGTTACCAGGATGATGGATACAGGGGAGGTGCTACTTGTTCCAACACCTTCTCAGGTTTGTGGTTCATCTTTGGATTGCTTCTTCTTATATTTTGGGGTAAATTACCTAAAAATAAAACAAAGGAAATCAAAAGTTTAATGACTCTGTTCAAATAATGGAAAAAATCATTAAAAAAAGAGAGAATATTTTCAGGAGTCCAGCTGCATATTAATGTGTCATATTTATAATTAGCAGACAGTATTTGTTGGAACAAACATGGAGTAATTCTGTGTTTACAGACATTCAGTTCAATTCAGTTTATTTATTTAGTGCCTTTTCACAGCAAATGTCATTTAATTATAATTTAGCTAATAAATTAGTGATTTCCAGTTTTCCTCACATGTTGTGCTGGGATTAAACTGATATTAAATAAAAGTAAGATGATGAAACTTTAGACTTTAGCCTCAGGAAGTTCATCACTGAGGCTCACTGAAGAATCATTTTATTTATTGTTCCATAAAAGGGCTTTTCCTAAATAAAAGAAACATTTACTGAGACCATCTTAACAAACATTTTACAACATACATCAGCTTCATTTATCACCTCAAAAATACCAAACATACAAATATAGAAATGTAATAAATAATATAAGAAATGGCACATGAACATAAAAGCAGCTTGTTTATTTTGAAAAAGAATTTCTTATTATTTAAGTGTTAATCTCATTTCATGGGGATTATGCCGCAACATGAATTTATTTAAATCGGCGTCAGCCATCAAGGTCAGTGGGCGGAGCCACTACTACCTTAGTCATAAGAGGCAGTGGGCGGGGTTAACACTATAGAGAGGCAGTGGGCGGGGTTAACACTATAAAGAGGCAGTGGGCGGGGTTAGCACTATAGAGAGGCAGTGGGCGGGGTTAACACTATAGAGAGGCAGTGGGCGGGGTTAACACTATAGAGAGGCAGTGGGCGGGGTTAACACTATAAAGAGGCAGTGGGCGGGGTTAACACTATAGAGAGGCAGTGGGTGGGGTTAACACTATAGAGAGGCAGTGGGCGGGGTTAACACTATAGAGAGGCAGTGGGCGGGGTTAACACTATAGAGAGGCAGTGGGCGGGGTTAACACTATAAAGAGGCAGTGGGCGGGGTTAACATTATAGAGAGGCAGTGGGCGGGGTTAACACTATAGAGAGGCAGTGGGCGGGGTTAACACTATAGAGAGGCAGTGGGCGGGGTTAACACTATAAAGAGGCAGTGGGCGGGGTTAACACTATAGAGAGGCAGTGGGCGGGGTTAACACTATAGAGAGGCAGTGGGCGGGGTTAACACTATAGAGAGGCAATGGGCGGGGTTAACACTATAGAGAGGCAATGGGCGGGGTTAACACTATAGAGAGGCAGTGGGCGGGGTTAACACTATAAAGAGGCAGTGGGCGGGGTTAACACTATAGAGAGGCAGTGGGCGGGGTTAACACTATAGAGAGGCAGTGGGCGGGATTAACACTATAAAGAGGCAGTGGGCGGGGTTAACACTATAGAGAGGCAGTGGGCGGGGTTAACACTATAGAGAGGCAGTGGGCGGGGTTAACACTATAGAGAGGCAGTGGGCGGGGTTAACACTATAGAGAGGCAGTGGGCGGGGTTAACACTATTTTTTGGCGTGAAGCACTTTGAACACAAAAAGTTTTTCTTTTCTGTGAAAATTTTCCTCAATAAATCTTTTTGTTCTTGGATTTATTCCTACTAAGTGATTCTTGCTCAGTATTGATCTGTGTATAGAAAAAACTGTAAATTAATTTAAAAAAGACAGAAAACATCAGTTTTTCACAAGCTTTTTAGATGTTTCCAAAGCTTTTGACAGATGTTGCTACATTGTAGAGCAGATGGATCCCTGCATATCTAATTGCTCCTCACATGGAGAAGACATGGAAGTATCTAAACCATCATCTGTAAAGTGGTCATCTGTTCTCTTGAACTTGTATCTGGAAGATATTTCAGTCCAGCTAACTGATTGTTGTCGGCATGGTGGGTAACCTTCTGCTGATGGTTTGGTGCTTTTGTCCCCACACAATACTGGTTTGCAGCAGTTAACTGGTTATGGTGTCCAGAATGAAAGCTCCAGGATCAGAAGCTAAATCTAGAATCTTTATTAGGTGCTACTTCGGTCTGATGATGATCATGTGCAGCCACAAGGATCCAAGTTGTACATGTGTAAATAAAATGGACCAGTTACTCTGAAATAAAGCAGAAATATGTATTTTATTTTATTAAATCCTATTTAAAATCATTTTGACAGGTTTAAGTGATGATTTAATGTTTTACTGAATTGTTGAACGTTTGGACCTCCATTGAAGCGGGTCCGCTTCTTCTCTGAGTACGGACCTCTGAACAGAACCGTCAGACCAGTTCGTGACGAGCGAACAGGAAAAACAGCTGGCGTGACTGTCCGCGCAGAGGCTGATGGGAGCTCAGCTGTCAGGTGTGTCTCCGCCCGCAGACTCCTCCTCTCTGGTCACAGTTTCCTGTACAGTCAGGTTACCGAACCCAGCTCCCCGTCTGAGTTCCAGCCGAACCGACTCCCTCATTCAAAACTCTGTAAGTTCTGATAGTTGACTGTTTAGAAGGTCCCCCCAAGCCTCACCTGGACTCAGAGACACCTGCTGCCGCCATGAGAGCGGAACCGTGTGAGCGGTAGAACTGAGAATACACAGCAGAGTATTAACGAAAAACTGGGCTGTCCGAACCAAAACCGTGGGGTCATGGATGCGCTGGATTCTGGACAGAAGTTCAGTCCCACACAGGTGAGTACGGCACCTGTTACCTTCCATGACGTCACAGTTTCAGCGGGGATAGAAGCTGCTACCTCTTCTCCACTCTGAACTGGGTTTTTTGGTTGGATTTGATCAGAACCAGTATAGGCAGGCGATTTTACTCTGTTCCGTTGGAGATTCCAGTATGAAAATCCAGTAAAACCAGTTGATGATGTTCCGCTCAGGATCAGATCACTTTTAGATGTTCATATGTAATCAGCTCTGATGGTTCTCCGTGTTCTTCTGGTTCTTCTGTAAACACATTTGAATTGAAGTGGGAAGGATCTGCTGGGAAACAGGAAGTCCAACATCTGAAATTCTATTAGAACAGAATAAAACTGATCTGATCCTCAGCAGGTTCTGAACCCAACCCCAGACAATGAACACCACCATGTTGTTACTTACTGAACACAAACTGAGCAGAAGACAGAAGGTTCTGTGGTCAGATGTTCCTCCTCAGGTTTTATCTTTATCTCCTGTTGTTCTTTGAGAAGAAATGACCACTCTGCTCCATCTGCTCTCCATGTTCCTTCTTCATTAGTTCCTCATTGTTCTTGCTTTGCAATCATCTCGTCTGCCGTGTGAACTCTCTCTGATTAAACAGCAGCAGAAGGAATGATCCAAACCTGCAATGATCAGCAATGAGTTCTGATTCAGCTCTGTGCAGCAGCTAGATGGCGCCGTTTGGACTTGATGCAGACATTGTAGAACTAAACGGGTTCGAGCCGACAAACATTTTATTCGCAGTCAAGTTTGAGTCGCTGATGTCATTCAAGAAGTTATTATTTTGCTGTAACTGACTACGAATATACCTCATGGTCTAGTCAAAGTCTCTGTGACTGTCACAGCAACGTTGCCATGGTTATTTGGACACATGTTTGGTGTCTTCCGGTTATTTCTAGTACTTTGCATATTAATTTATGGGCAGGGACTGGGCGGTTCCAGCGTGCAGCTGAGCCCATTCCTCCTGGATGTAGGAAGGCTACGTGTCCGCAGCAAGTTTCAGAATTTCTCCCTACCGAAAACTTTTAGTATGAAAGCTGAACACTCTTTAGAAGTTGAGGCCCTTGGTCGGGTCCAATAATAGGTGCAGGCCTTGGAACGTGGCTGTCCACCTTCTCCACTTCGGTCCCACTGATGGAGAGAGGATGTAGCGGCGGGGCCTTGTTGCGAAAGTCAGTAATGAGTTGCCTTGTCTTTCCCACATTGAGGATGAGGAGGTTCTTCTTTATGTAGTCCAAAGTGCTGTTGACCACCTCCATGTACGCGGTCTCATCTCCTCCCTTGATGAGGCTCAAGATGTTCGTGTCATCTGCATATTTTATTATTAATGCATCATTGAAGACACAGTCGGGGGTAACCAGAGTGAAGAGCTGAGGCCTGAGACAGCAGCCCTGTGTTATACTGGTGCTGAACCATTCCTCCCATTCTGACAATCTGAGGTCTGGCCGTGAGGAAGTCCAGAACCCAGTTGCAGCTGGCAGTTTGGACTCTCAGGTCGACCAGCTTCCCAACCCAAAAGCAGAGCTGTAGTCATCCTGGGAAGACTGGCAGGTGTCTGGGATGTTTTCCTCTTGGGAATAATCTTTCTCTCTGTAGAATGATGGAGCTCAGATAGTTTGAAGATCATCTGATAACCCCTCCCAGGTTGAGGGGTCATGGCTGATGTCTTCCTGCCGAGGCATTGTGTTAACACTCTGGATGCTCACACTGAGGATGATCTCAGCAGCTCCTGGCTGTTACGTTCTCTCTAAAATCCCGTGGAGGTGGTCAGGATGTACTTATTTTTCTCTCACTTAGAAGCTGGTAACCAGGTAATTTACCTGTTAAACCACTGAACCTGACAGAGGGTGGACCTTCTTTTCCCTTTCTGCTCAGATACACAGGAGAAATGATGAAAAAGAAAAATGAAACTCTCCAATATTCTTTAGTTTGTTTCGAATCTGCTATCATTTTCCCCGAGTCCCTCCCGAGTTCTACCTGAGTTCTACCTGGGTTCTATTCAAGTTCTACTCAAGTTCTTTCCTAGTTCTAATCTGCTGTTTAAATGAAACACAGTCTGTTGTTTTTCTCTTCAAAAAGGAACAAACTACTCATAAAAGTTCTGTTTCTGACCCAGATAAACTGGGGGAACCAGAGGAGTCGGATCAGACCTCTGACTGTCAGGTGGAAAATAACAATAAGCTGAATTTGCAGGAATCGGATGAAATCTCTCCTCTTTCTCTGCAGGACTGGGAGGTCACAGAGCAGTTCCTGCAGGCCTCTGATCCTAGGCATCTGGAGAAGAAACCGGGCCAGAGGAGGAGGCTGTGGGTCGGACTGGGGCTGCTGTTTACAGCCGCCGCGCTGACTCTGCTGACCGGACTGCTGGTGTGGCACTTCCACTGTGAGCTGCTGTTTAAATCTGTTTCTGTCTCTGCAAGAAGAGTCTGAGTCAGCAGGTGGTTTTGGTTGGATGACAGCGAGGATTTTGTTCTATGGTGAACATTTTTCTCTTAGGCTCGTTGGACCGGTTCTGCTGCTATGTGACGTGGAAATACACCTCACAGCTCTGCTTGTTACCGGCTTTCAGGGCAGGACCACGCCCACAGGCCGAGTCCAGTCCCCAGGTATCAGTCCTTGTCCAAACATTCACAGAATTGTCCCATTGTCCTCTCCAAGACCCTCCTCCTCCTCTAGTTCTTCATCATTGGTGAGATGGTTAGCTTCATCCATGGTATTCATGAAACGGTTACTGCCTTCACTAAATAAATGGCAGAACACAGTCTGTCTTCGGGTTTTCAGTTGAGTTACAGAACCCTCAACTCTGATTGGTCCTCAGGTGTTCAGTGAGGGAGGAGCCAAGAAATAACAGTTTTTTAATCACTGGTAAAATTCACTCCCAACAATGTCTGTTCAAATTATACCTGAGGCATTTTTATTCACACGCTTCAAAATAGCAAGAGAACATCTGTGTGTTGGTCTTCATTCATCAGGAATGTCTCCAAGAAATCTGGTGCTGCCTGGCCCAAACGTATCTACATCTACAGTCAGAACAATAATTAAATGGTTTAAACCAACTGGAACTGGGACAAACCAGACCGGACCAGAATCCAGGTTTATTGTCAACCAAACTGCAGTGAGGAGGATGGTGAAACATCTCCATAGATCACTGTTAGAGACCTGCAGCAAAGAGTAGCATCTAGACGTCACCATGTTTCCATTACAACCGTTAGCCTCCATCTACATGCCATCAGGCATGCTGGGAAATGACCTTTTCTGGCCTACCATCACAAACATAAACATGTAGGTTGCCTTTGAGCTTCAATCTGGTCAGACTCATTTTGAACTTTTCAGCAATGAACCCTCCAGTTGCCCACAGTTAAGTACAGTGAAGGTCCTGTGATGCTGTGGGCCTGTTTCTACTCCAAAAGCCTGGGAGTCTTCAGTGGGTCTTTCAGGCAGATATTGATCCAAAACACGTGGTCCCATCAACACAGAGATGGCTCAACAGAGACAAAGTGGACCTTGTTCCATGGCGATCCCAGTCCAAAGACAATTCCTGTAGAAAACCGGTGGCCGGAGCATCCACAGAGAAATGTAAAGATCCGTCCTTCAGGATGCTCTAACCGTCTGGACTGCTGTAGGAGAAGACCGACAGCTGCCGTGTTGTTCCAGGGGTACCAGACTGGGGGAGATCATTGTGACTCCGGGCATTTTATTAAAAACAATAATTCATGTGGGATTTTTATCTTTCTGAATAAATGAGCTGAAATCAGAGGTTGGGTTCTTCTAAATGTTTCAGGGTCCACCAGTTCAGACGGGCCTTGGAACAGAACCCCCTGCTGGCAGATAGAAAAACTGCAGATTAATCCTTAGTCCGTGGCTGACAGCAGAGACAACACAGAACCTGAACTCTGTTTACAGCCTCATTTTATCATGTGAAGCTGGTTCTGCAGGGATGCAGTCCAGAATCTGAAGGGTTCTTTGCTCACTGACAGAACCTGACCTCTGTTTGGCTTAAGTCCAACAGGTTTATTCCCTGAACATGTGGCTTTTCTAACAGACTGCAGAAGTAGGGGTCTTCATGTTTTCTTCTGGTCTGTCGTCAGTGCGCAGTGACATCAGAGTGAAGAAGGTCTACGTCGGCTCCATGGGAATCGGCAACAAGCCCTTCGTTGCAGAGTATGAGGACCCCAGCAGCAGCCTGTTCAGGAGCCTGGCTGATCTGGTCAACAAGCAGGTGAGGGGCCAGCAGCCCCAGAGCATTATGGGAGCTCACTGCACCACTGTCACTTCCTCCGCAGGTGAAGGTGGAACATTCTGAAGGATGTGACCTTTTTCTCTTTCAGCTCAAACTGATCTACTCTGAAAACTCAGTCCTTGCCAGATACTTTAAAGGCTCCACAGTCCAGGCCTTCAGGTATGCTGCTGATGTTCTCCTCCTCACTGATCACAAACACGAGGATGAGCTCATGTGCTCCTCTCAGAGGTTTCAGTCCACTCATCCATGCAAAAATGTTATCTAATATTGGGTGGAAGGATTAGAACTCTAACCATGTTTCTCCGATCCAGACAGGTCCACATTAATACAGACCTTCCCCTGAATCATTCAAACCTAACAACACTGGCCCTAGTCTCAAGCATGGTGGTGGCAGCATCATGCTTGTCGATGTAATCATAAAGGAGGACTGCCTCCAAAATCTTCAACTTTACCTAAGACCAGCAGCTAGATGGTTGAAACTTGGACCCTGTTGGGTGGACACAGGTCCAAATGGGTTTTGAATGGATAAAGTAAGCCGACTATACAATGCTGGAATGCTCTCGGTCAGGCACCCCAATATACCTGGGATATGCTTAAGCCCCAGTCTTGACTGAATGGGAAGTTCTTGAACATGATGAGTGGATGAAAGCTTCAGACTGGAACAATACTCCTGGTGGTGGGAGATCTTTCCTCAAACGGTCTGTTTGCAGTTCTGTGTTAACTGTGTGTCTGTGGTACCGATGCAGTGAAGGAGACGTCGACCCTGACGGCGTCGTGGCGTATTACGAGTCGGAGTTTGAGCTCCCCGCCCCCCAGGAGGCCTCACTGAATGAAGCCATTCAGTCTCTGGAGCCACTGACAGGAAGTCTGCAGGTCCAGCGGGGACGACTGATGCTGAATCCCACCATCGCTCTGACCGTCCGGAGCGTCTCGTCTGGAGGTTTGAGCCGTCACAGTTATCCAACAATGTTCTGTTCAAATTTGGACCAAACAGGCTAATTTCCAGCAGCTGGTTTGGGCTACATCAACCATGGCTTGGTCAGCAGTTGTCTTCTACAGAACTGTGATAAACAGAACCTTAGACCCAAACCATGTGTGTTGCTCATGAAGCTCAATCATCTAAACACAGAATTAAAGAAGTTTCTTCGATTTTATTTTTAAACAAAACATGAACTAATGTTCTGAAATTCCAGAACCTGATCTGCGCTCCAGGTTTCAAGTCTGTCAGAACAGAAGCAAACTGGATCAGACATGGTTCTGTCAGTCAGTGAGGGAAGTTACCAGCATCACCGCAGGAACTACAGGAGCTTCCTGAAACCATCAGTGGCCTTTATAGCCGCTTCTTTTTCTCTATTCTGCTGCCACCAAAAACTAACAGACAGTTTGGTTTCTGGTGTCATGAAGAACTGGACTGTTAGAACCCGCCTTGCTGGGCCTGAACATGAGAAGGCAAACTGAACACAGGAGATGTAAGGGTTTGATTATATCAGTGATCCAGCCTGAAAGGAGTGGTTCTCTAAGGACCACAGTGAGCCCCAAACCAGCTCCTTTCTCCACCAGACAGAGACCGGTTCTGCTGCTGAAAACCCAGTGGACATGAATCTGCAGCCTTAGCATTTCAGTCCAGCAGTTCACATCCTGGATCAGGATCCAGGAGAGATGGCGCCTGCAGTTTGGGTGTAAATACATTATGTTCATGTTGACTAACACTTTTATGTTCATTGTCTGGGTTCAGTACAGCTCCCAGAGTGTTATCTCTGCACAAATATGTGTCGTAATTAGTTTAAACTGACCTTTTATCGGCCATTGTGCGAAGTTACTGTTAACACTAACCGGAAATAGTTTGCATGGCATTTCACAATAAGAGCGCCATGCCGTTTCCGCTACAGGAAGTGCAACATTAACATTGACAGTGGCTTGACACATTTGAGATATCTGTCTATGTGTAGTTTAATGCTCTGTTTATGATGTAATGAGGAGGAGGGATATTGTAATCTTTAATTGACCAACTTTATTTGTTTTATGCTGTTTATACCAGTCTGTTGACAGTAATTGGTTAAGATAATTTATGGATATGTTATCATTATAACCTAAGTTGTGTTTATTATTTTATAGGAAACCACACATACACATACAAATATCCCCTCCTCATATATTTCGTGGAAATAAAGAGAAGAAGAAATTATTGGATCAGTCTCCAGCCCCTTTTCTGACCCATACTCTGAATGGCCTTAAGAAGTGCTCTGGCCGGCACCCTAGTATGAACTTGGTGATTAAACCTAGACTAGCACCTTACAGTCTCTCCATTACACCCCTTGAACTTTTCAACCTCTTGCCACATTTCAGGCTTCAAACATAAAGATATAAAATTCAAATTTTTTGTGAAGAATCAACAACAAGTGGGACACAATCATGAAGTGGAATGAAGTTTATTGGATGTGTCAAACTTTTTTAACAAATAAAAACTGAAAATTGGGGCGTGTAATATTATTCAGCCCCCTTGCATTAATACTTTGTAGCGACATCCTTTGCTGCAATTACAGCTGCAAGTCTCTTGGGGTTTGTTTCTATCAGTTTTCACATCGAGAGACTGAAATTCTTGCTCATTCTTCCTTGTAAAACAGCTGGAGCTCAGTGAGGTTGGATGGAGAGCGTTCGTGAACAGCAGTCTTCAGCTCTTTCCACAGATTCTCGATTGGATTCAGGTCTGGACTTTGACTAGGCCATTCCAACACCTGGATAAGTTTATTTGTGAACCATTCCATTATAGATTTGGCTTTATGTTTTGGATCATTGTCTTGTTGGAAGATAAATCTCCGTCCCAGTCTCAGGTCTCTTGCAGACTCCAACAGGTTTTCTTCCAGAATGGTTCTGTATTTGGACCCATCCATCTTCCCATCAATTTTGACCATCTTCTCTGTCCCTGCTGACGAAAAGCAGGCCCAAACCATGATGCTGCCACCACCATGTTTGACAGTGGGGATGGTGTGTTCAGGGTGATGAGCTGTGTTGCTTTCATGCCAAACATATCGTTTTGCATTGTGGCCAAACAGTTTGATTTTGGTTTCATCTGACCAGAGCACCTTCTTCCACATGTTTGGTGTGTCTCCCAGGTGGCTTGTGGCAAACTTTAAACGAGACTTTTTATGGATATCTTTGAGAAATGGCTTTCTTGTTGCCACTCTTCCATAAAGGCCAGATTTGTGCCGTGTACGACTGATTGTTGTCCTATGGACAGACTCTCCCACCTCAGCTGTAGATCTCTGCAGTTCATCCAGAGTGATCATGGACCTCTTGGCTGCATCTCTGATCAGTCTTCTCCTTGTTTGAGATGAAAGTTTAGAGGGACGGCCGGGTCTTGGTAGATTTGCAGTGGTCTGATACTCCTTCCATTTCAATATGATTGCTTGCACAGTGCTCCTTGGGATGTTTAAAGCTTGGACATCTTTTTGTATCCAAATCCGACTTTAAACTTCTCCACAACAGTATCTCAGACCTGCCTGGTGTGTTCCTTGGTCTTCATGATGCTCTCTGCGCTTTGAACAGAACCCTGAGACTATCACAGAGCAGGTGCATTTATACGGAGACTTGATTACACACAGGTGGATTCTATTTATCATCATCAGTCATTTGGGACAACATTGGATCATTCAGAGATCCTCACTGAACTTCTGGAGTCAGTTTGTTTTTCAGTGCTTTATTTGTTAAAAAAGTTTGATCCAATAAATTTCATTCCACTTCATGATTGTGTCCAACTTGTTGTTGATTCTTCACAAAAAATTAGAATTTTATATCTTTATGTTTGAAGCCTGAAATGTGGCAAGAGGTTGAAAAGTTCAATGGGGCCGAATACTTTCACAAGGCACTGTAGCTCCGAATCACAACACATGTCGTCTCAAGATTCTTCACAACAGTCAGGTTCATTCATTCCTATTAATCGTAACCATTGAACAGTTCAGTCAGATTCAGTTATTTATTCAAATTGGATAAAAAGTTTTTCTATCTAAGGAAACCCAGCAGATTGCATCCAGTCAGTGACTTGCAGCATTCACTCCTCCTGGATGAGCATGTAGAGACAGTGGACAGTCACTGGTGTTGACTTTGCAGCAATCCCTCATACTGAGCATGCATGTAGCGACAGTGGAGAGGAAAAACTCCCTTTTAACAGGAAGAAACCTCCAGCAGAACCAGAACCAGGCTCAGTGTGAGCGGCCATCTGCCACGACCGACTGGAGGTTAGAGAGAACAGAGCAGAGACACAAAGAGAACAAAGAAGCACTGATCCAGGAGTACTTTCTATGGGAAAGAAAAGTAAATGTTAATGGATGTAGCTCCTTTAGTCGTTTCATCTAGAAAGAAAGAACAGATAAACTCTGATCCAGTTTTCAAGGTTAGAGTCTGAAAGAGAGCACATAGAGTTAGTTACAGTAGAAGCTCAGTCAGTAGCCATGTCTAGGAGAGAGAAAGGGTTAAACACTAAAAGACAGGGCTATGTGGATCATCTGTAGAAGGTGAGCATTAAGTTGTTGCCAGCAGAAGCTTGGACGATGCCCCTCTCCAGAAAGGTGTCACAGGTAGACACAGAGTCAGGCCAGGTGTAGCTTCTAGGAAGAGAAAAGAGAGAACAAAGTTAAAAGCTGAAATAACAGCAAATAATGCAAAATTGGAGAGTAGTATGAGAATGTAGCGAAGACGGTGAAAGTGGTCATTATGTCCTCCAGCAGCCTAAGCCTATAGCAGCATAACTACAGAGATAGTTCAGGATAAACTAAGCCACTCTAACTATAAGCTTTATCAAAAAGGAAAGTTTTAAGCCTAGCCTTAAAAGTAGACAGGGTGTCTGCCTCACGGACTAAAACTGGGAGCTGGTTCCACAGGAGAGGAGCCTGATAACTAAAGGATCTGCCTCCCATTCTACTTCTAGAGACTCTAGGAACCACCAGTTGCAGTGAGTTTACAGTTGATGAAAAGGCAACTAGAGGGTTGTGCTCCTCCAAGTCTGAGATCATAGTTCCCACCTTCAGGTTGGGAGGAAGTTACTGGAGAAATTTGATCATCTGTAGATGTCAGATGCTCAGAGTTCTGAGTGAAGTCCCATTAATTCAGAGAAAATGGGACATCTTCTCACACTTCACCTCCAGAATGTTTCCAAGAACAGCTTAGAGAGCCCTTCTTTCCTGCTGAACATGTTCTGCTCATAATGAGCTGATGGACCTGAGCAGCAGTTTGTTGGTTCTGAAGGTCAAATTTTTTTTCTGTTATAACATATTTTCCTGTGTGTTGGCAGCTCTGGATCCACGGCTGACCAGGATGAACATATCTGGTGAGAAATCCTTCATACTTTAACAAAACATTGGCTCCGGTTCTCCTGAAACGTTGATGTTTCAAGTCAGGAGGAGGAAATGGGTCAGATCCAGTTTGATCTGCACTGACCGACGGAGCAGAAACATTCATCTAAACATGATTCAATTTTCAGAGAGGAATTCCATAGAAGTACACGTTAGGAAATCCGGCCACATCGATTCTCCCGGGTTCCCGG
This sequence comes from Girardinichthys multiradiatus, assembly GCF_021462225.1. Lineage (NCBI taxonomy): Eukaryota > Metazoa > Chordata > Actinopteri > Cyprinodontiformes > Goodeidae > Girardinichthys > Girardinichthys multiradiatus. Next base: position 49,205,858 of record NC_061794.1, on the reverse strand, counting down.
ACACTTCTTATCCACCCAGCATGTCCCAGAAGTGGAGGCTTCGGGCCGACCGGGGACACAGGATCCGGCTGGATTTCCACACTTTGATCCTGGAAGACGACTGTCAGAATGACTTCATCAAGATCTACGACTCTCTGGCGCCCATCGAGCCCCGACTTCTCACAGAGTGAGTCCCAGATTTGGTTTTTCCTTTCATCACCTCAGCAGCGACTGACAGGTGTGTGACATCACAGGGCGAGGTCCGAGATGAAGTAGGAGGAGAAAACAGAAAACTTCTGGTTCTGGCTCAGATGTTGGTTCTGAATTTGGTCCTGATGTGGGAAGGTTAAACCCAATTTATTGAAGTAACATCAAGTCCTCAGCTTCAACAGCCTCCAGAGGTTGGTGAAGATGGGTAGAAGTTCCTCCAGAACCTGAACAGAATCCAAATCAGCTGCAAGCAGCATGTTCTGGAAAGTGGTCTCCATTTTGACCCCTCCAGCAGAAGCCACAGGATGGGTTACCAGAGCCGAGGTCTCGCATGTTTCAGGAGAAAAACATCTTCTCCACTGAATCTGCCTGGTGTTCATCACATCAGCGCTGATCTGGGATGGAACCAGCTCCACCTTCTCCTTCCGTACAGCCCCTGCTTCATCATTCAGTCAAAACTTTGTTGTTGTTTTTCTAACGTGGAGCTCTGAAATGTTCTCTCCTCATTATAAATCCTCCATCAGGTCTGCAGACCAACCTGGCTCGGTCCAATAAGGTGGGTTTCCAGATGATCTGGGTGTTCCTGAAGTCTGATCTCACCTGTCTCCGTCTCTCCCTACAGACAGTGTGGTTACCCTCATGGCTCCTTATCCTTTGTGTCCTCTGGGAACGTCATGCTGGTGATGCTGGTCACCAACAAGGAGAAGAACTTCCCTGGATTCAGAGCTTTCTACTCCCAGATTCCTGCAGATGATGGAGGTAAGACGTTCTTCAGTTTTCAGCAGCTCGTCTCAACGTGTTGCTCTGAAGCTTTGACCTTCTGCTTCATATTCACAGTTCACCACAGAACCACGTTCTCGGCTCCATCATGGACCAGTTCTGTTCCTTTCTGATATTTTGTGTAGAAACGATGTCATGAATAAATAAGTGTATGAATTCTTTCACTCATGTTTCAACGTTTTTCTCACAGAACAGAAAACTGAATTTTGGACTGAAGAGGTCCAGTTAGGCTCAGTTTGTAACTATGGTTACTTTTACCCGTCCATTTTACCATCGGGTCATCGCAGACTTGACTGTGTCTTTGTCTGTTAAACCATGTTTGGATCTCATCATGTTAAATCTCCATGGGTTCTACTGGGATTTGGTGTCTGTAGCTGCAGTTTCTGGTCCAATCTGATCTTTGGTCTGTTTCTGTTGCTCAGAATGTGGAGGGAAGCTGATTGAAGAACGAGGAACCTTCTCCTCGCCGTTATTCCCTGCCAACTATCCCCCTAAAAGCTTCTGTACCTGGGACATCCAGGTAAGTCCAAATGACTCCAGTGTTCCAGTGGGAAAAGCAGGAAAAGTTCTCCAGTTAGTGGATTTCTGTTTGACACATTTATGGTTTGGGTTCAGGATTGGGATGGAACCGTTTAGACCCAGCTGACGAAAGATGGTTTAAAGTATTTATTCCACAGGATTGGACCTGTTTCAGCAGCAGGATCTTCTGTAGGACATCTTCAACACTCCTGATGATCCAGTGATCTGACAGGGTTGGATATTTGATCTGAAAAGAATAGAGTTCAGAATATCACTGAATTATGTACAGAAAATGCTGGAATAAACCATAGTAACCTCACTCACCTGTATGAGACTACGTCAGTTCGAACATTTCTCAACTATCTTAAATGACCGGGTTTGAAGGACGGTTTTCTGTCCTCTATGGTTTCATTCTGACTGTTTTATATCAAAAGTGCTGCACAACTTTGGGGATAATAAAAATGATTATCGACTGATTCAATTAAAGGAAATTTCATAAGTTAAAGCTGCAGGACTCCAGGTTCTGGAATTATTCCCATTGTTCCTTCTAAATAAACACAAACAGACCCTGCAGACGTTCCAGGTCAGAACATTTTTTATTGGACTAAAAACCCAAACAGCCGTGTATTTCCCTCAGGTTCTGCTCTTGTTGACTAATGGATCTATTTATGATCATTTCCTGTCATTTTCCAGGATAACATTCCCATCATTTCACCCGCAGCTCCTTCAGGAATACTGGGATCATATTTTAGAACAGACTCGTTTTATTTTCCAGGTTCCCAAGGAAAGGGCTGTGAAGGTTCTGTTCAAGAAGTTTGCTGTGGGGAAGGACACACCAGGTTGTCTGGATGACTACGTGGAGATCAACAATCAGAAGTAAGAGAACTTTAGCTGTTGGAAGATTAAAGGGTGGAGAAGCTGGAGATGAGGAGACTGGACAGCTGAAAATGTTCATTCTGAATAATTTCTTTATCAGTTAAATTAAAGGTCAGATTCAAACCAACATCTCGGAACATCTCAAACCTTCTTCATTTCACATAACTCTTATTAGTTTGGTTCAGTGTGGACCAACCAAAGAACCTGACTGGATCTCCTGTCTGTGTTGAAGGTTGTGTGGCAATGAGTTAAAAACCACAATGTTTACCAGCCAGAGCAACAAGATGACCATCCAGTTCAAATCTGACCCGTCACACGTCTCCCAGGGGTTCGCAGCTGAGTACGAAGCCTTCATCCCGACCAATCGTAAGGCAGATGTTTTCAGACATTTCAGTTCTTCAGAGAGGTTGAGCCGTTTGTGTTCAGTGTCTGATGTTCTCGACCAGCTTGTCCCGGGAAGTTCAGGTGCAGCAACAACATGTGCATCAACACCACCCAACACTGTGACGGCTTTAATAACTGCGGAGACAACAGTGACGAGTTCAGCTGCAGTGAGTCCAAATATGTGCACACATCGGTCGCTTGTGGCAGAGAGCCACTCACATGGAGCCTGGTTCTGGTTCTGCTGAAGGATTCTTCCTGTTACAGGGGAGTTCTCCTGCAGCCACATGCACACTCAGCAGGAGGGATTGCTGCAAGTGGCTTGATGAAACCAGCTGGGTTCCCTTAGATGGAAACTTTGAACTAATTGAAATAATAAAAACTTTCCTGAAATGTTTCAGAACTGGAATCAATCTGGAATCAATCTGGAATCAATCTGGAATAGAGTAAATCTGTATGACTGGATTGACTTTATATTTAGTGTCTTCAGTCAACATTTGTTGTGAATTGGTGCTTTATAAATAAACTGAAGTGAATCTGCACTCATTCTCACATCCCTTCATCCTTCTTCACACGTCTGCCACCATGGTCTTCACACATTCATTTCATGTTGGAGAAGCTGCAGACGGAGCTGATCCTTGTTGGTTTTCTGTCTCAGAGTGCAAGGCGATGCAGATGGAATGTAAAAACGGTCTATGTAAAAAGAAGTTCTGGAGATGTGACGGCGTCGACGACTGTGGTGATAACTCTGATGAAGAAGGCTGTGGTGAGTTCTCTGAAACATCCTGCAGAACCACATTCTTCAAAAGGAAATTAAAGATGTTTGTGTAGCTCTGATGAAACAGAAAGATGTCACTGCAGCTCAGTGTTGATTATCCGATTGTTGCTCTGAGCTCATGATGTTTCTTCTTCTCTTCAGTGAAATGCACTGATGGAGAGTTTTCCTGCAGAAACGGTCGTTGTATCTCAAAGAAGTTGCTGTGTAACAACAAAGACGACTGCGGTGACGGTTCTGACGAGTCCAGGTGTGAAAAATGTAAGAAACCAGACGTCTAGAGGACATTGATTTTCCAGTTAGTCTGTTCAGACTGCAGGATGGACCACATTCAGAGATGTTCTGCAGTTCTGAACGTAATTGGATCCTGGAGCTGAAGCAGCAGCTCAAACCTGATGTGGCTCCAGTCAAACAGCAGAAGATGTGAACTCATGTCCTCCTGAGCATTATCTGATTGTGTTCAGCAGCAGAAGGTCATCAGCTGCATTAAATGAGCTCAGACCTGCTGTTCTAACCTCAGCAGGGTGAAGCTCATCAGAAGTAGGTTCTGCTCCAGCTGAACACATTTAGTTTGCCTCCAGTTCTGTTGGGCAGTTGAAAATGCTGCGGTTCTGCTGCTAGCTGTAGATCCAGAACCAGCTTCCACATTACAGGCAGTTTAAATAAACCGATTTAAACTGATTTACCTCTGCTTACACAACATACTTGTAATATTTGACTTTACTGTCCTACACTTACCACAATGTAGCATTAGATCCCACCTGTGGTTGTGGTGCTCATGTTCAGGCTGACTGATGGACCTTAAATGAGTTGTTTGTGCAGAAACCGGTGGGTTCTGAGTGTGTCATGACTGACATCGTCTCTGTCGCCCTGTAGCTCTGTGGCTGCAGTGCTCCAACTTCACCTTCCGCTGCAGGAGCGGCCGCTGCATCAGCAAACTGAACCCTGAGTGTGATGGGGAGTTGGACTGTGAGGACGGTTCTGATGAGGCCGACTGTCGTGGGTTCAGCATACACACACACACTCACACGCGCCCACACACACACGCACACACACGCTAACCTCTGTGTATTTACAGAGTGTGGCATTCCGCCGTTTCGCAGCTCCCGGATCATCGGCGGCCAGGTGTCGCGGGAGGGGGAGTGGCCTTGGCAGGTGAGCCTCCACATCACAGGGAAGGGACACACGTGTGGAGCGTCGGTGCTGAACAACCGCTGGCTGCTCACTGCCGCCCACTGCTTCCCGGACAAGTAAGAACCCAGCATGATGGAAACAGCTGCTAACTGGGACTGATCCGATTCAGGAAAACAGAACGTGTTTCTCTGTTTAGGTTTTTGCGGCCAGGGTTTGATTGGTTAGTAAATCAGCTCTCTGATTGGTTAAAAAAAGACTGTTTTCTGACCTCTGACTCACCACGAAGCAGTTAACTCTGGGCTGTCCAGGTCCAGTCCTGGAGAGCTACTATCCTGGATCCCTGCTCCAACACCTGAACCAAGTAAATGTGTCGTTACCGGGTCTCTGCGGAGCTGAAGGACTGGATTCTGATGAGCATGGCATGGGTCCGAGTTGCGGGATAGTAGCTCTGCAGGACTGGACCTGGACACCCCTTTAAATGCTCTGAAACATAGGTTCTCTGTGGTCATGCACTGGACATACAGTAGGTGGTGCTGCACCATCCTGACCTTTAACAGCCTTTATCCATATGTGCTGTTGGATGTTTAACGACATGAATCTGCTGCAGGTTCGCTCAGGCCAGCCAATGGGAGGCCTTCCTGGGGCTGCATGTGCAGGATCAGACCAACGAGTGGACGGTGACCCGGAAGGTCAAGCAGATCATTGTCCATGAGAAGTTTGACCACATAAGCTTTGATAACGACATTGCCCTGATAGAGCTGGACTCCAACCTCACCCTGAACCAGTACATATGGCCCATCTGCCTGCCGTCTCCCACCTACGACTTTCCAGCAGGCCAAGAGGCGTGGATCACCGGCTGGGGCGCCACGGTGGAGGGAGGTGAGGCGATGCCGACCAGAACCTCTGACTGAGGCAGAGATGATGGTCCCAGTTCCAAACAGAACCTGAAATATTTATCATAAAGAAGAAAGTGTGTTTGACAAATATGTGTATTTCTGAACCACAGGGTGTAGCTTTATCTGCTGGTTGAAGCATTTATGGAGCTCAGATCATTGTTTTCATACATTTATCAGAGCATAGATGTTTCAGTTTTCAATCTGCCAAGCACTGGTGTTTGGTACCTGTTAACCAGCAGGGGGCGTTATGCTCCATCTGTCTCCACCTATTCTGGTTTTAGTTCTGCTTGTGAAGCTCTTGAAGCTTTCTGAGGAGTCTGGAAGTTAAGTGAAACAACAAATCATTGAATTGTTTTCAGCTCAAGAGATTCTGATGCAGCAACAGCTTTGTTCTGGAACGTTCTCTAAACAGCAGATGAAAGCAGCATCATGGCCTGAAACTCTGTGTGGGAATGATTCACCTCTCCTCATCCATTAGATCCATCTGGAGTTCCTACTCTGAGCGCGCTGGAGCGAGAGCTTTCCAGTTCTCAACCAGGCCTGGTGCTAGAGCCAGTTCCTAACTGGTGCTGAAGAAGTACTGGTTATCTTTTCTACCACCAGAGATCCAAGTTGGATCCGCATCATTACAGACATCTCATCCAGTTCTTGGTTGTTTTATTCTTGGTTTTTATGAAGGACCAAAGTTCTTGGAGACAAACAGAACCTCTAACATCACCACGTTGGTGTATTAAGACTGGAACAAGCAGCAGTGCTGCTCAACGCTTCAGAGTCCTGATCAGCTGATCTCTGATCAGCACCAGCAGCTGGAGAACTCGACTTAAACATCTTCAGATTCCGATTTATTTAAACCACCGGGAGACAGTCAGCTTCTGCTGTTCTGGTGCTGATCCAATATTCTATTCCACTTAAAGCGCTTTTACTGTTTTTAGGTTTGAAAAACCCCCACCCCCAGTGGGCCCACCACCTGCAGGGGGAACCGTGAGGGACCGGTGCAAAGAGGATTGGGTGGCGGACGAAGGTGGAGACCTCAGCGGCCCGACCCGTGGAATGTCACCTCGCTGGGGGGGAAGGAGCCTGAGCTTGTGCGGGAGGTCGAGAAATATCGACTAGAAATAGTCGGGCTCGCCTCCACGCACAGCGTGGGCTCTGGAACCCATCTCCTTGAGAGGGGTTGGACTCTCTTTTACTCTGGAGTGGCCCACGGGGAGAGGCGGCGGGCTGGTGTGGGTTTGCTTGTTGCCCCCCAGCTCAGCCGTCTCGTGTTGGGGTTTACCCCGGTGGATGAGAGGGTCGTATCCCTGCACCTTCGGGTTGGGGAGAGGTCTCTGACTATCATTTCAGCCAACGAGCCGAGTGGTAGTGCAGAGTACCCGGCCTTCTTGGTGTCCCACAGCTAACCTCCGTAGCTGTGGATGAAAGACGGCCCGTTACCGTTACCATGGTGACGGGGTCTCTGCTGTCTTCCTTCCAGACTGGGAGACGTGGAGAACTTCTCTGGGACCGTTTGCTTCACAGGTTTATCTTTCCATATGATCAATGATCTTATTTTTTCCTTGGTTCCAGTTGAAGAGTTTATGTCTGTTTGCCAGCAAAGAGACATCAACGCGCTTTGTTCCCTCCTATCCTGATGAACACCGGTGTGGAAGAGGGCGGATGTAGCAACAGCTGTGCTTTTATTTGGGTAGTGGCGTCACAGGAAGTCTGCAGTTATCCCGTTTCCTGGCTGTGCCAGAAGAAGGTTAATGCACTTTATTTTGAAAGTTCCAGAAGCGTTCGTACCGGAGTTTAATGTTGAAATCCATGGCTGTGGGTCCCAACAGAGTCCAAAAGCAGAACCAGTATTAATGTGATTTATTGTAAATATATCCATGAGCAGGAGAGGATCATGATTAAAGAAACAAACTTTCATACAAAAAACTGCTAAAAATGGCTGCTTCAAAGACAGGTTTGCTGCAGGAACTTCTTCTGAAACCTGCTGAAGCAAACATCAGAACGAAGTAAAGACATTATAACTTTAGAAAGAAATATTCCAACGATAAACTGGATCCATTTCTGTGTGTTCTTCAGGTGCCAGTGCTAAGATTCTGCAGAAAGCACAGGTCCGGATAATCAACAATACGGTGTGCAAGGATCTGCTGGAGAACCGGATCAACGACAGGATGCTGTGTGCCGGGATCCTGACCGGAGGCGTGGACGCCTGTCAGGTAAGAACTGATCCATGGAAAGTAGCTGGAGGAGAACCGGACAGTGAGTCTCAGGTCTTCACATCAGTCACTAATGAAAGACTCTGGACCTTCTTCGGCATCAGTCAGCTCCTTCAGCCTGAAGGTATCTACAGAGCCCTGCTACAGTTAGTCACGTTCCAACCACAAACATTAGAGGTTTTCTGGGATTGTTTCTCAACAGTCCAACTCAAAGCAGAGCAGAGATGTTAGCAGCTTCCTGTTAACATCTCTGCTTGTCCTGGACTTAGCTCAATCCATCTTCTCATCACCTCTGATCAGCTCCCCAAAGCATGATGCTGCCACCACCATGGATTACCCTGGGGATGGTTTGTTTAGGATGACATGTGTTGTAGAAAAATTAGTTTTTACCAAGACGGAGACCGATGATTGTCCCTCAGAATCAGCTTTATTTTAATCTTGCAAGAGAGAAGGGTTTTCTACAGCATTGGAGAAGTTCTCAGTAGTGCTGCCAAATCATTCTGACCAGACAAAGCAAAGGTTCTCCTAGAAGCTACAACAGTTTTCAAGGTGACTCTCATGAGACCCAGAGAGAGGGTCTCACACTTGGACATAATCTTAAAAGTGTGGCGTACATATTATCTCACACAGCTGCAAGCAGAAGGCTGAGAAACCATTACTCTAAGACTAAATAAGAGAAGAATGGATCAACACTGAGGGGTTCTAATACTTTTGTCAGTTCCTGTAGAGAATCAAAGATCAAATCAAGCAAGACACTAAAATTTCTATAACACGTGCATTGTTAGTTTTCATTGTAGCAGAAATGTTCAGTTCTGCTCAGAGCTGCTTCCACATGTCAGCTGTGTCTCCCTGAGAACTGCAAACAGGACTTCTTCTAGGACAACATGGTTTAATTATCTTTGGACAGATTCTCCCAACGAGCTGTAGATCTCTGCAGCTCCTCCAGAGTTTCCATGAGTCTCTCGACTGCTTCTTTGATTAATCCTCTCCTTCTCCAGCCTGTCAGTTTAGGTGGACGTCCATGTCTTGGTAGGTCTGCAGGTGGTCCATCCTCTCACCATGTTCAGATGATGGGTTGAACCGAGCTCTGGGAGATATTCATGGTTTGGGATGTTGTTGTAGAACCTAATCCTGCTTTAAACTGAACCTGAACGTTCTCCTTGTCTGCTGTGGTCCTTGGACTTCATGATAGTGGTTGTTCTCTGATGTTCTCAAAAGAACCTCTGATGCCAGAAACAGAACAACTGGATACTGGTTACTGATCAGGGAACTTCTGAAGGCAGTGAGCTGCACTACATTTTATTTAGGGGTGTCAGAGTAGGACGTTTGAGGGCATTTCTTATCACTGTTATGCTGACGATATTCAGCTGTATATTTCCTTTAAGCCTGAACATGTTTTTAAGTTATAGTTGCTGATTGTATGTTTTCAATCTATCAAAAGTTGGATGGCTGATAACTTTCTCCAACTTAATGATGAAAAAACTGAAGTCCTTGTTTGTGCCCCTGATAGATTTATACCCAGGATAATGGAAGATCTTGGTCCTCTTGGCAAATTCACTAAATCTTCCATCAGGATCCTTGGTGTAACCTTTGACTCTGCTTTCTCCTTAGATACCCACATCAAATCTCTGGTTCACTCTTGTTTTTATCCTTTACGTAACCTTGCTAAGTTAAGTCCCATTGTGTCACGTTCTGAACTTGAGATTACTATCCATGCATTCATTTCCTCACGTTTGGATTATTGTAATACTTTATTTACCTGTCTTAGCAAAAACTACCTGGAACGTCTCCAGGTTGTTGAGAATGCTGCTGCTAGACTTCTGACAAAATCTTCTAAGTATTCCCACTCCACACCGTTACTCATCCAGCTGCACTGGCTCCCCATTAAATTCAGAGCTCAGTTTAAGATTCTGGTTCTGACTTATAGAGATCTTCATGGTCAAGCCCCAACTTATATCAGTGAACTCTTATATCCGTACAATCCCCCCAGGTCTCTGAGGTCATGTGATAAAGTCCTACTGGCTGTACATCACACAAGGCTGAAAACTAAGGGTGATAAAGCTTTTGCAACAGTAGCTCCCCGTCTCTGGAACTCTATCTCCTTCTGTATAAGGACTGTGGATTCGGTGGCGTCTTTTAAAAAACAGCTAAAAACTCATCTTTTTAGGCTTGCGTTTGGTTAGTTTATTTTTGATTTGATCTTATCTTCTATTTTACATTTATAAATATATTATTCCAATTGTACTTTGTATTAGTGTTGTGAAGCACTTTGTGATCTGTGTCTTGAGAGGTGCTATATAAATAAAATTTTACTTACTTGCTTACTTAAGTTTGTGGTTGACACATATGTAGAAAAGTTAAAGGGATATGAATACATTTGTGAGTAACTTTAAGTGTTTCTGACTCATCAGAACCAGGATCAGTGGATTTTCTCTAAACGTCTGAGCAGTCCTCATGTTGAGCATCCGTTTCCAAGCTGATCCGTCAGACTAAACCTGAACCTGCAGACCTAATAAAGTTTGACCTTACTCTGACCCCTCAGGGCGACTCCGGCGGGCCTCTGGCCATCACCAACCCCAGGGGGCGGATCTTTGTGGCGGGCGTGGTGAGCTGGGGCGAAGGCTGTGCCCTCAGGGACAAACCTGGCATCTACACCCGAATAACGGAGTTCCGGAGCTGGATAAAGGAGCACACTGGAGTTTAACTAGACCAAGATCTAGACCAAGTTGTCCTCCTTCTCCATCCATCCATCACCATGAATCCACGTGTTCTGCATGTTTAAATGTTTACGGATCAGCGGTTTAAGGAACCAGACATCAGAAACTGAGGGTTGTTGTTACAGATCTGAGTTGCCAAAATCTAATTACTGTCTTTTGTTTCTAAAGTTGAAATTAAAAAATGTATCTTGTTTGTTATCCAGATTCTCAGCTGCTTTGTTTTTGCACAGATCTGTCAGGAAATGAATCCAAACGCTGTTGGGAGGGAGTGTGATCATGATCAGGGCTGTTCCTAAATACTGAAACTCTGGGCTTTCTGCTGACGTTTACCTGGACTGTAGATTAAATGTTAACAACTTTCTGCTTTTAGCTCAAACCATGAACTCAGCCACTGAAGAAATTCCTCACATCCAGAGGTTCACCTTTAATGGAAACTGGAAAGATTTAATTATGAGACTCATTGGAAACTTTCTGCTAAAAACTAAATATTTTTAACCAGCGAAGCAGAAAATTAAAAACTAATATCCCGAGCTGGAAAATTAAAATATCAGTAAAAGGTTTCTAGTTTAAAGCAAACATTTAATTAGATAACCTTTAGGAATAATTTCACTGATTAGCAGAATAAGAAGGAAACCAGCAAACTGTTAAAGCATCTGATTTGCTGAAACCTAGAACCACACTTGAATGAAGTCTAGAACTCTTGGGCTGTTTCTTGACAAGCTGTTGGGTCGCATCAAACTTTGAGGAGTTCCTCAGAGTTGTGTGTTTGGCCCCTCAGAGCTTTAAAAACCTTTTATGGTCTATTAACACCTTTCTCCCTTTTTTACAGTTTTAGAAAAAGATCTGTTTTATTGTTAATCAGATTATATATTAAGTAGAGATTTTTAATTTGAACATATCAGATACAATGGATATTTAGTATGCAAATTAGGCATAACCACTAGATGATGGCAAAGTGCTTCCCAAATTCCTGGGAAGTACAGAATGTGCATAATCAAGATTTAGTGGTATACATACCCCGCCGTGGCTGGGTCGAGCTGAATATTTGACAGTTGTCCATAAGTGGCTGAACTCTGATTTGAACTCTGAACAGAAGAACCGAAGGAGGTCCAACAGAACCATGAGAGGTTCTTGTTTGCTCTCAGGAATTAATATAGCTTGCAGTAAACCCTTTCAGGTCTTCCCACTTGTATACTTTAGGATGGGTTTAATATTGTGTTTGTTTACAGTTGTGCTTTTGCTGCATTTTGTTGGTTGTTTGTGCTCTTTGTTTTTTTAATATTTTTCTAATTTTTGTGTCTCCTCTGCCTTTGACTAGCATTCAGTGATGTCATAATTATGAAGATAGATATATTATTCTACCCAGAGACGTTTACTGTCTTCCATCTAAATAAACTTTAAATTCTTACCTAATCCTTTGCTCTAAAAAAATAAAGTGAGACTGGAAACCATTGGCCTCCTTGATGTTTCCCTGAAGCTTGGTTGAAACATGAAGGTGGGACCTCGGGAGAGCTGAGCAGAAACCTCAGTGACGACATCCCACCTTTTAATGGTCATGAAAACATGTCATGAGGGAGTGAACAAACCTCGCACTGTTTATCTGCTGCAGTTCCTCCACTTCTGCCTTTCTCTGCACACAAAAAGCACAAGCTATTGATCCCCTCAACACTAAACCCTCCCAGACACACTAAAATATGCAAAGTCTCTATTTGTGCAGATTCTGGAAACTTTTAACAATGCATGACTCCCACTGAGACCTCTTCTTGGTGCCAGTTCTGTAGCTTATTTAAAAACATCGTAGACTTCCAGAAACATGAATTCAGTTTCTCCTGTTAGCTGGGGCTTATCCTCCACAGTGCTTACAGCCCAGTCACTTTGCCAATAAGTGCATTAGTGAGAAAAACAGCATGAGCCCACAACCACTGCACTTCAAGCATGTGTAGAAATTATCCCAGCAGCTTAAAACAAGCATGTAGAGCTGATACCATCCCATAATTAGTCCAAATAATTAAAGTATAATTGTTAGTATTAATCAGATCCTCCTTTGATTAGTCTTAAATCTGCAAACAAATCCTAATTTATAAACTTTTATGTACAAATTTATAAATTTTGAAACTGGCTTTTATTTTGAAAGTGTTGCTGGGATCTTGCATTCTGATGGTTAAACTGGTGCAGAGAGAAGTTGGCTTCTTCCTCAGGTTAATAAAGTTTACATCTTTACTGAAGTGTGAAGGGATGATTCAGTTGGTATTTTAGGTTAAGCAAATCAATGCAACAGAACAGAAACTTTATAACAATAACTATTGTTTTTGGAAATGTTCATATTTACATTAAATATAGTTCAAATTTTCAGTTCACAATCCAGCTTTCATTTCTTTATCCCCCAGATCATATAAACACACAATGAGACACACATGAACATAAACACATATCACCTTATGCAGCACAGGTGACCTGGTGACCTGTCTGCTGCTGCACGTTTTCTCCAGCAGTATTATCACATCTTCAGTCACTGCAGACGGCACCTTCTCTGAAATCGGTGATTAGGGCAGATAGTTCCACATCAGAGCATGCAGAAGCTTCATCAGAGATCAGATTTTATGACATTAAACTTTATTGTTCAGATCAAAAGTCTCAGCTTCTCACTGGGACCTGCGCCCCCCTAAAGGTCACACCCTAGAATCACCCCTGGTTGGGATTTTTGTCCATATGATGAATACCATCACAGCACAATTTAAAATGAACATATTCAATTGAACAAATGTTTACAGTGTGTGTTTTATTGTCATATCTTTTCATTATAAACATTGTAGTGTATAAAGTGTGTAGATAATAAATTGGACCGCGGGCTGTGGAGAGACCATGTGGATTTACACAGAACCACCCCGGGCCCTCCAGCCCCCCCAGCACCCATCAGTTTCAGTGGAAAATACCCAGCAGGTTACTGAGGAGACAGGTCTCCGTCCCTGACACCAGTATGGAGTTAAATTAGTCTCAATATTATTCAATCAAACAAAAAAATAATCTCAATCAAAAAATATTAAGTTGTGATCAAAACTTTCAAAGTTGTAACGATTATTTTTCTTTAAATGGAATATTTTATTTTGGGGAGAAATAAAATTGTTTGATAAAACTGTTTTTGATTAAAATGACTCATTTTTTCTCACGAAGAGAAAAAAGTTATTTGCAAAACATAAACTTTTATTTTTATTTTGTGCCAAAAATCTTTGGTTATGACTCTCTCTTTTGGTTTTGACGCTCTCTGTTTTTGGTTGAACTCAACGAATTTTGAGTTCTGGGAACATGAACATCCTGGGCGGGGCCTAAAGACGAACGCTGTAAGACGTTTCCCTATTGGTTAGCGCTGACTTAAGCAGCAGACTCTGATCCCTCCACCTCTGAACTTCTGGTCCAACTGCAGGGTTTGCAGCGTCGCTTCAGTGAGGAGACATCAACTGTACAGAAGAAAACTGAGCCGACAGTCAGAAATACGTGGTGACGTCAGCCGACACCAGCTCTCTCTTAAAGATTAGCTTCATACAAGATGCATTAATGGAGCAGAAAGGACCAGATCCTGGTGACGGTTGAGAAAATAAGAGGAAAACAGAAAAGTAACCTACAGAACATTTATATTAATTACATTTTTACAACTTTCACATTCATGTTTTATGTAAAAGAATAAATATTTAATATTTTACTGTACAGTTTTGGAGAAATATCTTGTCAAAATACCTCAAAATGCTCAACCATTATATGCATTTGTCCCACTTTCAGGAATTTATTTCTCCAAAACCAAGAGAGGTGACAACACAATCTCTTCAGATTATATTAGAGGGTCATCTATATTATAACCAGAATTAGTATTTCATAATTTCACTGTAGGTTTCTGGAGAAATACACAACTACCCCAACAAAGTACCACAAACGCTTCTTTTTGGTGAGGTCGATGAGATCCTGGGAAGTGGTCTGGACAGGTTAAAGTTCAAGAGCATCCAGATCTCCTCTGACCTCTCCTGGACTAGAAACGCCCCTCACCTGTTGAAGAAGGTACAACAACAGCTCTTCTTCATCTCCTCAGCTGCTTACAGATATCTACAGAGCCACGGTGGAAAGCACTCTGTGTCTCAGCATGACAGTGTGGTGAGGGAACTGCACAGGACAGGAAGTATCACGGGTTGTGAGGACAACACACAGGATTATGGGATGCCATCTGCCTGACATGGACTGTTTTATACTACATTTGGGGTAGTTGTGTATTTCTCCAAACCTTTACAGTAAAATTATGAAATATTAATTCTGGTTATAATATAGATGACCCTCTAATATAATCTGAAGAGATTGTGTTTTCACCTCTCTTGGTTTTGGAGAAATAAATTCCTGAAAGTGAAAACTGTACAGTAAAATATAAAATATTTATTCTTTTACATAAAACATGAATGTTAAAGTTGTAAAAATGTAATTAATATAAATGTTCTGTAGGTTACTTTTCTGTTTTCCTCTTATTTTCTCAACCGTCACCAGGATCTGGTCCTTTCTGCTCCATTAATGCATCTTGTATGAAGCTAATCTTTAAGAGAGAGCTGGTGTCGGCTGACGTCACCACGTATTTCTGACTGTCGGCTCAGTTTTCTTCTGTACAGTTGATGTCTCCTCACTGAAGCGACGCTGCAAACCCTGCAGTTGGACCAGAAGTTCAGAGGTGGAGGGGATCAGAGTCTGCTGCTTTAGTCAGCGCTAACCAATAGGGAAACGTCTTACAGCGTTCGTCTTTAGGCCCCGCCCAGGATGTTCATGTTCCCAGAACTCAAAATTCGTTGAGTTCAACCAAAAACAGAGAGCGTCAAAACCAAAAGAGAGAGTCATAACCAAAGATTTTTGGCACAAAATAAAAATAAAAGTTTATGTTTTGCAAATAACTTTTTTCTCTTCGTGAGAAAAAATGAGTCATTTTAATCAAAAACAGTTTTATCAAACAATTTTATTTCTCCCCAAAATAAAATATTCCATTTAAAGAAAAATAATCGTTACAACTTTGAAAGTTTTGATCACAACTTAATATTTTTTGATTGAGATTATTTTTTTGTTTGATTGAATAATATTGAGACTAATTTAACTCCATAACACTAGAGGGCGCTCCCACGAAGGCCCGCCGACATATTAGTGTCCACTTCGTCTTCTTCTTCAGTCTTTATTTTCAAACCTGAGACGGGTTCTGCCAGACTTTATAGTTAAATAGGTGATTTATGATCAACAGAACATTTTCACATATGAAGCACTCAGAAGAAACATTCATTTAATGGTTTCTTCTGATAAATATTTGTTCCTGTTGCTGGTTTTACTGCAGCAGCTCAGATAAGATGGATCTGTTTGCAGCAGATATTTGGAGCATTTTGATTTTGCATCCGTTTCAAACAGGGAAGTCCAGATGGACGGGGTGCAGCATTCAGTTTTTCATTTGGTTCCTTTTTGCTGGTTCTGTGCAAACAGCAGCGTGAGACAACACATACAGAACCAACAGGGTTCATGCTTCAGCCTTTTAACAAGAAACTGAGTGATTCCTGGGTCTGCTGCTGAGAGTAATTAGAGAAAATGTTAATTCAAAAATAGAAAGTATTAGAACAAGATAAATAAAGACATGCACAAATTAAATCCATAAGTTCTCTGCACACTAAACGGTCTCCAGATTGTGAACGCACACAGGAACAGCTGATCTGTGATGGGCTTCATGACCTGACAATGAAACCTTTAAAGCCCTCACATAATCGGAACATTTTCCACAGCGCTGGAGGTCAGTGCTGCATTCATGTTATTAAGTAAATTACAATAATGAGAATTTTACCAGAACAGTACCCGACATAGTGCTGCACAGAGAGGAGACAAAGGTGAGGACATCTGGACCCCTCAGGCACTGCAGGACAAGTTGTCCCATTTAATCCCACTGACGTCACGGTATCAGTCCCACAGCTCCGATTTGAGAAGCGTTTGTTAAAAGTGTCTAGAGGAAGAGCAGCTGCTCAGGTGTAAGTTGAGAAACTGTTTACTCCAAGTTTCAACCCAGAATATTTGATTTTCTCATTTTCTATTAAAGCCATGAGTTTACCAGTAACATTAATGGTACCAGCAGGTTGGACTGGGTCTGCTAAATGTAAAGGTGATGATGGTGCAGTGTGGTCACAGGATGTGACGGATCAATCAGGATCCATAATTACTGGGCTAAAACAGCCGGCTGACCCTTTAAGACCCTATGACAGTAACCCCCCTGCAGGTGTTGTTGGGTATTTCTTCACCCTGCAGTGAGTCTGACAGCCCAAACACCCCCCTCCATCCCCGCTACCATATGTAAGTTTTGTTTGTGTTGATCTGACTCCTCCCCGCCTCCCCCTCACCCCACTCTGCTTCCTCCCTGCCTTCTTCCTCCTCCTTGTCACCTTTGTCCTTCTCAGCCTCACTCTCCCACAGTGTGATTAGAGGTGGGTACAGCTCGTTCATAGGGATGGATGTTGTGTGCTGCATGTACTTCTTCAGTGATTGGCCACAGGACTTGTGCTGATGCACGCGACGGCCCATGTACACCACCAGCAGCATCATGATGGACAGGGCAAACATGGAGCCCAAGACAGCAGCCAGCGCCACGCTGCTGTGCTGTGATGCCACCAGCTCCACAGAGAAACCCGCCTCCTTGGTGGTGACGTTCAGGCACGAGGTGTGGACAGGAGCGGAGAGGAGGGTAGAGGAGGATAGGGAGGTGGGATGAGGTGTGGGGGGGGAGGACACAGTTAGGCAGATGTTGTACTCTGTGGCCGGAAGGAGGTGCGTCAGATTGTACTCCTGAACATCAGCTGGGACCTACAGAGAAGGGACCAAAGACAGGTGAATAGATAAACAGGTTAGCAGATAGACAGGCTTTGTTTGAGGTGCTGAAAGCTAAACTATTTGAATGCTAGCATGTTTTTTTGCTTTGGGTTTTGTTTTAAAGTTGTAACAAACTTTACTTTAATGAGTGGTTTGAACACAGATCAGCCGTAATGCGCCACCAGCGCTCATACACACATTAATATTTATATTAATGGTAGTTAAAGGAGTTGGTAAACCAGTAGTGCGTTGCTCCCTGTGATGGCAAGTTAACAACATTAATTTTGAATTATTATTTTATTGGAATAATGTTTAGGAACATAGACCGACCGGTAAATCGAGAGCTTTGCTTTTCGGCTCAGCTCCCTCTTCACCACAACGGACCGGCACAGCGCCCCCGTTACTGCGGCAGCTGCACCGATCCGTCTGTCGATCTCCCGCTCCATTCTTCCCTCACTCGTGAACAAGACCCCGAGATACTTGAACTCCTCCACTTGAGGCAGGAACTCCCCTCCAACCTAAAGAGGACAAGCCACCCTTTTCCAGTCAAGAACCATGGCCTCGGACTTGGAGGAGCTGATCTTCATCCCAGCCGCTTCACACTCGGCTTTGAACCGCCCCAGCGCATGCTGGAGGTCTTGGCTAGAGGGGGCCAGCAGGACCACATCATCTGCAAAAAGAAGAGACGAAATCCTCTGGTCCCCAAACCAGACCCCCTTCGGCCCTCGACTGCGTCTAGAAATCCTGTCCATAACAAAGGGCAGTCCTGCCGGAGTCCAACAGGCATGGGCTCTGGAACCCTCTGGAGCTCCTCAAGAGAGGCTGGACTCTCTTCTACTCTGGTTGTTGTTTACTACTTTTTATAGTTTATAGTTTACTTATTCTTTCATTTTTGAGTGTTATTGGCCTGGTTAAAGAGTTTGCCTGACTAAAAATATTATATTCTAACTTCATTAGTGATTATGTTAACAATTAATTGTTCATTATAATTTTTAATAGTTGCTAATAACCAAACCAGACCTTTTGTTGCACAACACTGAAGAAGGTTTCAGCAAAGCTTGGAGCCAAGGTACATTGTCAGTACCGTAAACCACAGTAAACAGAACTTATGATACAAGTTCTGCACGTGTGCAAGAGGGCATGCCTGGTAGCCAGTGGATTCCAGAGTCACAACTAAAGGCAAGAGAATGTGAGTTCAGACAGCTCCAGGACTGCAGTAGAAGAGATGATGTTGTATATGGAATCATGTCAGATGCATTGAAGGAGATAAAGGTAAACAGTCCTGCATGGCATCAGAAAGGGGAGTCTAACTTAGACAGATGCAAGGCAAGGAGCAGTAGGAGAAGGTTAGCAGATAGATGCTGTGTACCTAAACACGCCCTGCCTACAGCTAATAGTGTAAGAACTATGAGAAAATCAACCACTGTAAGGAGGTAGTGCATGGCGCAGGCGATGCCAGATGTTACCAGTCCACTAGATGGATGGACTGCACAGAAATGTGTCATCTAAACTTGACACGGTTGCACAAAGCCACGTGATTCCTTACAGCCTGCTTCAAGATTGTTCTAAGACCTACAGAACCATCAACATACAAAGGAGAGAAGATGCCTGCAACTGGACAGAGAAACACAAGAATGAGGTGTTCACAGAGGAAGTTGTGGTTGTGAAAGCTGATGCTAAGCTAATATCAGCAGAAACAAGGCTCTAACTGAGAAGATGATGACACTGAGTAAAGGTGACCACATGGATTAACTGAATGGAAAAAAGGAAATTAATCAAAAGAACTGAAGAATCCACCCAGGCTGGAGTTTTTAGGAAGCTCTACCAGCTACCTACGATGGAGGCAATAACCAGCCCACCTTCAAAAGCCAGAAGCTTCACAGGGTGGGATGCAGGTTCAGGATTCTGGAAAATGAAACCCGATGAAGTCAGTCTGAATGTTTAACAGCAGAGACTTTCTGTTGGGCCTAATTCTGCCCCAGATGTCTTCACAGGCCAGAGAGACAACAGTTGAAACCTGTCATTGAAGATCTCCTGGTCTGGAGTGAGGCTGAAGAACAACAGTAACAGACTGAGACCAACACTTGGTACATATCTTCTCAAATCGTAGCTAGATACCAGATGGTGTTCAATAGAGATGGTTCATACTAAGCATGTCTCCGTTTACTGAACCGTTTGATGGACTGATAGGAGATGATGTAGCTTTACTGGAGGATGAAGAGCTTCAGCACACCTTCAACAGAACAATGCTCACTGAAGCTCCTCTGCTCTGATACCATAATGTAGAGCTGCGAGTAACTTCAGAGGTGGACTCAGAGGAAAGACCAGAAACATAAACATCATGATCATCTGCAGAACAGAGCACATGGAAAAATAAATGTTTCTGGAAAAGAAGTTGATGTGGAAACTGATCACAAACCACTTGAAGAAACCACTTAGGTGTGACCCAGCATCTCAAGGAAGAGGGATGCAGATTGCTGATCCATGATCCAGAACCTGCCCCCATGTGACCAAGACACTGAAGCTCAGAAGGAAAGGAAGAGCCATGCATCAAGAGACATTTATGGATGTTGGAGCTTCAGAAAGGAATTTCAGATCTTATCTAAAGGAGAATGGAGAGCAAGAGTCATAATCTTGTGGGCAGAAATGTTGCAAAGCATCACTGAGATGGTGGGTCACACCAGAAACGGTGAACCAGAGAGTCAATATATCCACAATGTGCTCCTAGAAGAGTCTGACCAGCAGACATTTATGGAGGCTGAAGTCAGACAGCAGACTCGTAGCAGTCCATGTGAAGTCACCAGACATGGAATCATAAATCCGTTCAGGTAACGGTCTGAAGGCAGCACCAGGACTCCAGCACAAGACACCGGACTGTCTGAACCACCAAGAACTTCTGTTGTGAAGACACCTGGTAGACAAAAGGATGAGAAGGTTCCTGATGCCCTCAATCCTTCCAGTGAAGACGTCAAGTGGACAAGTCATCTGACACCAAGAAGGCTCATAGAGGAAAGGCTTTATGAACCATTAGAGGTTCTGAGGTGTTAGTTGGTTCATCAACAGTTAAAGAAAAGACTATTATAGCTTGAAATGAGTGAGTTCTACGTAACTCAAACTGCTTAAAGGAACCTGAAAGGAACATTGTCATATTTTCACAGAACGGGCATGTGTTCATAAACATAACTCATGGATCTGGTGCATCCTGATTGCTGATGCATTGTGGGAGCTGGGGGCCGATTACCAGATCAGAAAACAAACACCATGGAGCTACCACTACCTGTTAGGTACCTGAGACTGAGTCCAAGACCAAGACTTTGAGACCAAGACTCGTAACGTTCCACAACCCCAGTAACAGAAGCAGGAGAGAAACTGTTCTGCTCGATGCAACAAGCAGAACAGTTTCAGTTTATCTTCATTCCACATCATTTCAGACCATAAACAATGAGAAGATCTTCAGGACCACGCCGTTGGAGGATGTGCTCACCTTGGCAGTGTAGCTGATCTGAGGGTTGTCGATGTGCACGACAGCACTGGTCCACCGAGGTAAAGGGAGGTCAGCGTCGTGCTGGTTCTGACCCACAGATGAAGCTCCTCTGCTGAAATACAACTTCCACTCTAAGACCACTGACTGGGCATGGACCACCTGGACCAAGAACAACCAGAACCAGCTGAATGAAGTGTTCCGTGAGTGAGAAGAACAGAAGGGGATACACAGGCAAAAAATCAGGACTGGATCAGTACCTTAGCAAGAACCACCAGAGAGGCTGCAGAGCTAGAGGAATTCCCATACCACAGCCTGCGTTTGCCGGGCTGGACGCCCCAGGGGCTCCCTTGTCCGGACCCCTGAGAGTCCACAGACACTGAGATGCTCTTGGTGTCTGCACCCTCAACGTTCCAGGCCACACAGGTGTACACACCTGAGGAAGGAACAGAAATAGATTTAATGCAGAGTTTAATGGTGCTGGATGGAGAACCGAGCCAGAGGCTCACCTGCATCTGAAGGCTCAGCTTGTTCTATCACCAAGGCTCCGGGTTCAGACATGTGATGATGATGCTTCTTCTTCCTGCTCAGGCCACGCCCTTGCTCTGATTTGATTGGTGCAGCCACCAGCTCAGAGCTCACCTATAAAACAATTTTAACATCAGAGTTCAAGTTTATTGGTACTTTGTTTATTTTTGGATTAGGGTTGTTCTGGTTCTGGCCCCCTCTTCTTTCCAATGTTTCTTCATTTTACTGTGGTTTCAGCTCATATCTCTGAAGGTCCCACCACAGCATTTCAATCAGACTGATGTTTGGACTTTGACTAGGCCATGGCAGCATCTTGACTCTTTTCAACCATTATGTTGGGGATCTGCTGCTGTGTTTGGGATCAAGGTTCTGTTGAACACGCAGTTTGGACCAAGCATCAGCAGACAGACAGATGGACAACTCTAGAATACGTTGATAAACAGAGGAGATCATGGTCCACTCAGTGACAGCAAGGTCCAGGTCCTCTGGTTGTAAAATAAGCCCACATCATCATCCCTCTACCACCATGCTTGACAGCTGTTATGAGGTGTTTGTGCTGATTTGCTGTGTCTGGTTTTCTCCAAACATGGTTCTGTTCATTATGGTCCCACACCTATACTTTGGTCTCATCTGTCCAGAGGACATTGTCCCAGAAGTCTTTGTCCTTCATCCCGATGCAGCTTTGCTAAACTAAGTCCTCAGGACATCTTCTTTTTAGAGAGAAGAGGCTTTCTCCATCATCTCTTCCAAGCAGCCACACTGATTTAGTGTCATGATCTTTAACCTTTAACCTGCTAACGGAAGCCTGTGGAATCTGAGATGGAGCTTTTGGGTTTTTGGGAAGATCCTGAGAAGATTGGCAGCTGTCTGAGATGTTTTCCTCTGGGGACTAATCTTCCTCTATGCAGATGTTGGAGAGTAAAACAGATATATTGTGTCAAAATGTGATTTATGGTCCCTGTCAGAAGATCAAAGGGTTTATGACCGTCTGAAAAGCTTATGATTTCCACCAGTTAGAAGATCAAAGGTTATTTATTTAGCTTCATTGGAAATTAACATCAGGACATTTAGGTGTTAGCAAATCCCAGCCATTAGGACCGCAGATGTTTTGTTGTTCATATGAACTACGGCTTCCACTCAACTCCTCCACATGGGACCATAAAACTTATTCCTGATATTAAATGTGATTGGTCAGGATCTATAAACTTCTAATAAAGCCTCATAGGTCTTGAGTAAGTTCAACTAGATTAGACACTGAACATTATTCACGATTATAATTTCAGGTATAACATCTTTTTCTATAGACAAGCCACCACTCTTTTTGTACTAATTTCCTTTAGTGATGATAACACCACATATTGTTTATGCCCATCACTTGTTTCGTATTCTAGGATGAAAAGGTGGTTATGCAGTTTAGGTGAAAGGTTGATTTAGTAGATTAATTATTAATAAAAGTGACAGGCGTGAATTTAGCTCAGTTCAACCTGTTCATAACCACACAGAAAACTCTATTATTTCAAACCAATCCTAAATTATGCATAGGTCCAATAAAAACAATTTTGTTTGACAACCAAAGATGTACTTCCAACCACAACATTTCCACTTCTTGCAAATTAAGCTGTGAATAAAAATTTTAATGTTGTCTATTTACCTAGTCCAGTCTAAACTTGTGTGATCCCTTAGAAGAAGAAAGGGAAGAGTCCAACCCTGAGCCCCCAGCCTCTGTTTCCACCAGGGAATGCGTGATGGCAGGATTGAGGAGATCCTCGAAGTACTCCTTCCACCGCACGATAATGTCCCCAGTTGAGGTCAGCAGCTCCCCACCCCCACTATAAACAGTGTTGGTGAAGCACTGCTTCCCCCTCCTGAGGCGCCGGACGGTTTGTCAGAATCGCTTCGAGGCCAACCAGTAGTCCTTCTCCATAGCCTCACCGAACTCCTCCCAGGCTCGAGTTTTTGCCTCTGCCACCGCCCGGGCCGCAGCACGCTTGGCCTCACGATACCCGTCAGCCGCCTCAGGAGTCCCACAAGCCAACCACAGCCGATAGGACTCCTTCTGCAGCTTGACAGCATTCCTTACTGCCAGTGTCCACCACCGGGTTCTGGGATTGCTGCCGCGACAGGCACTGCAGACCTTACGGCCGCAGCTACGGGCAGCAGCATCGACAATAGATGGAGAACATGGTCCACTCGGACTCTATGTCTCCAACATCCCCCGGGATCTGGTCGAAGCTCTCCCGGAGGTGGGAGTTGAATACATGCCTGGCTGAGGGCTCCGCGAGGCGTTCCCAGCAGACCCTCACTATGCGATTGGGCCATGGGACTTTATCGGGTCAATTTCATCCATAAGATCCACAATAGTCAGACTAAAGTTATCTACAAGGTCCTCAACAGAGGCTGAGGGCAGACTGGTTGATAGTGAGAAGATAACTGATACAGTGTTCTGTGATGATCTCAGCTCTGGTTCTGGTTCTGGTTCTGGTTCCAGGGAATAATCATTTTAAAAAGCCAACTGAAATTGTCAGAAAGAAAAATATCAGCAAAGTTTAGACTTCTGGAAATAACCAGAACTAGTACATGTCCCTTGTTATTGGTTGGTTCTGTAACCTGATATCAAAGTCCAAAGCCAATCAGAATCCTTAATAGTTCTGTCGCTCATCTTACTTTAACATTATCAATATGAACGTTTAAATCCTCCACTATAAGAAAGCAGCTAAAATCAAGCCGGTAACGGAAGTTTGGAGATGTTCAGGATGTTCCAGCATCTAAAGATCTGGACCGGACCACCACATGTTCTAAAGAACTAAAGTTCCCAAATGTCTTGTTGCTGTTCAGGAGTTTCTCATAAAATAAGGCGGTAACTCCGCCCCTTGATTGTTTATTCAACACTCACAAAGCTACAGCTGGGAGGAGCCGCTCCAGATAACACTGGTTTCAGTCCAGAACCCGTGTTTCGGATGCTACATCTGGTATGTTTACAGGTTTTAACTCTGCTGTTGTTCTGGAAAGATGCTCCGATTAGACATCATCCTGTGTTTCATTAAGTTAGGTCAACTATTTCTGTTCTGACCAGTTTGGACCCGGATAGCAGAAGCTATCTGGTAAGTGAACTCTGACAAGTTCTGGATGCTGGGAGGAGGTTACTGTAGATTCTGGACCCGCACTGTATCGGCCAACGGTTGGAGCAATGAAACGGATGAAGGCCTTCTCTTCCAGGGTGATTCTGATGCCCTGGCGGTTGATGTTTCAGATGATGAAGCAGGCAGTTCTGTGACCTTCACGCATCTCCTGCTTGTTCTTGTGTGTGTGTAGGAACTGTGTATCATTATACAGTGAAAATTAACAGCTATATATCCATCTACAGTCACCTGAGAAGACAACCCCCCACCCACCTTGTCTCCGGTCGGTGTCACCCAGTAGAACTGGGGGGCGGGGTCTGCATCCGCCCAGCACTCCAACGTGATGGGTTGTCCTGCGCTGACATTCATGATTGGAGGAAAGGCGTCAGGAGAGATGTGAGGTAGGCAGCTGTTGGCTCCGCCCCCACCCCATCCAAATGCCACCACCTCCTGCAGCTCCCGGCCAATCAGGTGCGGCGGGGAGGAGCAGACGGTTATGGAAGACTCCAGCAGCTTGAGGTGCGACTGGTTTCCGAGGTGAGGCCCCCAAGAGGGGAGACAGTCACACCGCAGAGGGTTGGAGTGCAGGGACAGCTCCTCCAGGGACGGCAGGGTGGAGAGGAGGTCCCCAGAGAGAAGGCTCAGCTTGTTGTTAAGAAGAAGGAGAGTCCGGAGGGACGGCAAGTCTCTGACGGGGGGCACAGGAGAGAAAAACATTTCAGACGGATCACACGCTGCAGCTCTAACTTGCTGGACTGCAAACATCTGTCAGATGTCTGCAGATGTTTCTACACTGAGCTTCATTAGGAAGCATGAAGTCTACATTTATTAGCAGCGCTGATCAGCAGAGAGCAGACGGGTCTGTCCCGTTCTCTACAAATGTTTCTCAGAATCACCTGAAGGCCTGCGGGTCAATGTAGGACAGCCGAGGATTGTTACACAGCTCCAGTTTGGTGATCTCTGGCAGGTTCTGGAAAGCTGCTCGCTCCACCATCAGCAGATCCTCCATGTTGTTTAGACTGAATGCAAAGAAACCAGAACCCAGCACAAATTATTTCTACATATTTTTCCTTCATTTTAGAAACCAAACAGAACCAGAAATCTTGGAACTGGACATCATGGTCCCTCTAACAGAACTCTTCAGCTGAGAGATAAATTCTGAAGATGCTTCTGAAGGACCAAGGACACCTGGACCCAGACGACCTCCTATGGATCAGTTTATATTTTGGTCATTTTGTACCTGAAACCGTTGGATATGAAAGAGACGACTTTCCGCTCTCTGCCTGCATCTTTCAACTGGTTTAATGAACTGGTTTAATGAACTGGTTTAATGAACTGGTTTAATGAACTGGTTTAATGAACTGGTTTAATGAACTGGTTTAATGAACTGGTTTAATGACTAATATCTCCCAGCAGAAACTTGATCAGGTATTCTACCACATTTCACAAGTTAATTGGACCAAACTGGGATCAGAACATTATCAATAGAAACAAGGTTTGAAATAAAATCATAAAATAACATATTGCATCCTGCAGTTGATCTTTGAGCATTTTAATATTTATTCTTCTCAACGGTCAACCTCAGGAGAAATGAGCTGATTGGCTGAGGTGGGGTGGGACAGGTACAACCTTACCCCGAGCCCAACCCCCTGCTGTCACACCTCTGAGTCAGCAGGTGAGGTGAAGTCAGCACCGTAACGCCATGAAAGGTGAGCAGTTGACCTGATGTTGTCATGGTAACGTTGTATCTGTGGGAGGAGCCGACTGGGATGTTTGAAAATTTCGTTCAGAAGAACATGTTGACGATAATTCACAGCAGCACTGCGTGTATTTAGTGCCTATGTTCGACCAGCAGGGGGCTCCACACCAACATAGTGTCTTGGTTTTCCTTCATTTGTGACGGCTCGATTCTGTGAAGACAGAACCCGCCCTCGAACCCAGATGAAGGTTTACCTGAAATGTTAGCCGCGGTGATGAATTATCAGGGGAAGCAGGTCTCCTTGTTATTTGGCTAAATTATGTGCTTCAACAGCAAGAGGTGCCCCCTGCTGGTAATCTTAAATAAAGGTAGGTTTGTTTTCATCTCTTTTCCATCTTGATTTACTAAGGTTGCCTCATGAAACATCATGAGTTTAAAGTAATGTTTTCAAAGCCCTAAAGCCCTAGAAGGTGGTGCAGTTAGCACCAGGAAGAAGGTCCTGAAGGTCAAATTCCAGCTGAGGTCTTACTGAGGTTCAGACCACCACGATCTTTAGCGGGTGGTGACCCCCTGTGGTGGAGGACCCATGTGGCTCATTCAGGCACCGTAAGTACAGGTCCTGACACCAGGAGCTCTCCATGGAGACTCCCCCAGGCCAGACTCCAGCAGTAAGGAGAGTAACCTGATCCCTCAGCAGTACAGACGTTACGAGGGTTGTTGGAGAAATGGAGGAGTTTTTAGGTCTTTCTCAAGAATGAAGGTTGAACCGAGGAGGACATCAACAGCCAGACTGGGGCATCTTCTGGCGAGATGCAGATTCTGTACCAGTCTGGGTCCTTAAAGGCAGAACTGAGACAAGAAGCTCTTAAAGATCCAATGGATTTTGTTTGCCTCTAAAACTTACCTGAGCTCCTCCAAGTGCTGAAGGCTTTGAAAATCCCCTTGTTGGATCCGGCTGATTGGGTTTCTGTTCAGGTCCAGGAACTTTAGGTTTGGAAGCACACTGAGAGCATCCCGAGGTACGGACCTGTAGGTCAGAGAAACATTCATCAGTAACATCAGGAACAACATCTCGGCCAATGTTGGATCCTCGTGGCCAGTAATGGGCCAGCAGGATTTATTTGGACTCTTCAGAACAGGAAGTGGCCAGCAGACCAACCGGAGCTTGTTGTCAAAGAAAGAGAGGCTCTCCAGGTAGTCGAGGCCGACAAAGGCAGCCGACGGGACAGAAACCAGTCCCATTCTGGCCAGAACCAGGCTGTGGAGGCGAGACAGAGGCAGAAAGTTCTTTTCCTCCAGACCCAGGATGGGGTTCTCCCCGATCATTAGGATCTCCAATGATGGCAGGGACTCGAACCAACGGCTGTCGATAGCCGCCAGCCGGTTTGAGTTCAGATGTAGCCTGAAAGATCAAGAATAGAAAACTGATCCAGACGCAGAGAACAAGAACCCAAAAGAATACCAGAACTTTTCAACATGGTTTATCACAACAAATCTTTTAACCTTATTCTAAGTAAAGGAGAACCTCTAAAGAGAATCAGAGAACCAAAGACAAGTTCTTCTTCTAATGTTTTTGTCCCCGTAGGGAACTTTGCTCTGTAGCCAATTAAAAAGATTCCCAGTCCAACTCAGTCCGGGCCTTCAGTTCAGTCCAACCTGCTCTTCATTTTATAGATGAAGACTTTTTACACCTGGTCCTCCTGGCTCTGAAGCTCCTCACAGATGTTAGGAGCTGAAGAACCGGTGCTTTCTCTGTGAAAATGTTCGGCTCGGATCAGGTAACTTGGCTCCGAGCATTTTGCCGACCACTTTGACTCTTTGTTCGGTTCTGTTTCTGTCTCCCACTGAAAGTTTCTGAACCAACAAATCTTTGGGTTTGGAACTATTTTGTTTTAAAAAGAACCTCACCTCCTGGATGGTTCCACAAGTTGTTCTCCGCTGACGTTCTCTGATGAGTTTATTGGTCTTTAAAAATGTTCAGCTTGAAAAGGTTCTCCTTTATATAGTTGTCAGACTGATTGGAGGGTTCTGGAGCCTCTGGGTGGTTACAGTAGTCTCAGGATGGTGTTGTTACCACGTGGTGGGTGTGTTGGTCCTTCATAAAGATCTAAAAGTTCCACAGTGTTTTTTGGTTGTGTCTTCAGGGTTTTTTTGGGGGTTTTCAGAGTGGTTCTTCTGATATTGACAATTCCCATGAGGTTCAGATGGATTCTTCATGAATTCCTGTTTATTGGGGTGCTTTGGATGGTTTCTTGGATGATCTTTGTCTGACTGGAGACTTTACACATTTTTGTGATCCATCAGGGACTCATAACGATTCTTTAGATGTTCCAGTTTTGTTCATCATTCTTCCCAAATATGTTTTCAGGACAGTAATTATCTTCCTGACTTGAGTTTATTGAGTTCTAGGCGTAATCTGGTTGTTGGTTCTCAAAGATGTTATAGAAGCCAGATGGTTTCATGGTCCTCTGGAAAGTTCTGATTCTGTAGGTGTTTTGGGGTTCAGGATTAGGATACTGGAGGCAACTTCCAGATCTTTAAAGGTTAACATATTCCAGATTGTTGTTCAGATCCAACTGTTGCACAGAAACAGTACCAGGCAAGATTTTTAATGATCTGCAGGTGTGAAATGGATCTGAACAATCCATCAGTTCTGGTATTTTTGGACCTAGGTGCAGCCCCCCATGCAGCTGATCACAACATTTGTGATCTCTGGTACCGTTCTAAAGTGGATGCTCTTGAAGCTCATCCTCTAACATTACAAAGTGAGATATGGAGTTCCACAGGGTTCAGTTTTAGGTCCTAAAGGAGACACAGCATCACCATCTGGGCTGATGTCCCACAGATGGTAGAGGTAAGGTAAGTTTATCTATATAGCGCTTTTCAGTCATTCAAAGCGCTGTACATGACGAAGAACAATTACAATACAATCACAAAGAAAATAAACAGATACAGACACAGAAAAACAAATCAAATGACACTAATAATCCTTGGGAGTAATAATAATTAATAATCCTTCCAAGTTTACTGGTAGAAATTGGCTCCAAGCCACTCTTAATAATAAAGCATCTTATGCTAAAAGAAGATGATAATATTAATAGTCTCATCATTTCAATGAATTCTAACTAGTGAAGCTGAGTCACTGGTTCAAAACAGCTTTAATCCACATTTTCAGGTGCTAATAATATATTGGTTTTACTGGTGCTGAAGTTGAACTAAGTAATCTAATTAAGAAAGCTGGGTCATTGGTGGAAGAGCAGCTAAAGTCCAAGTTACTAATAATGTTTGGTTTTTACTGGTAAAATCTATGAAAAGTAATGAAATCACACATTTAGGTAAAGTAAGATAGGAGGGGGGGGGGAATCATATTTCAGACTCTATTCTTAGCAGAATAGAGTCTGAAATAGTACAAAAAACCTCAGCAGGGGTAAGCAACATACACATAAGTAAAGATTTAGCAAGAGTACGGTGGAATCTGGAGGGTGTGAATATATATAGTATATATAATATATATAAGTCTGAGTGTGTTTGCAAGAATTAGACTGTCAACACTGATAGAAGCACCATTGTCCTTGAGAAGAGAGGTGGAAGTTTTATCAATCATAGTCCTATCAGCATACAGCTGGTAGGGGAGTGCTGGGGAAGAGCGTCATGTTTATAGAACATCCAGGAGATATTTTGTCGATAGCCAGTTAGCAGAAATTGCCAAGGCCACATTGGGACGCCAGATTAGTACCAGACATAGCCAAATTTCTGGTATTTTCCACAGATCTGGAGCGAACGTCTCCAAGATTATATCTTTTAACCTCTGAGTCCAACCGCTGCCAGGCTGCGATTCTGTTCAAGAATCGTGTCCAGCTTGTGATTCTTCTCTCTTAACATTTCAGTCTGAGTGTTGATCGCTCTACAGACTCCATCTAACATCGCAGGAAGCTTTGAACAGTCGCCCACGTTTTGCGAATCACTCGATAAGTCAGGTAACCACCAACTCTAAAAAGCAGGAATCCTGTTATTAAAAGTCCAAATATGTACACATTTTCTACGTCCTCCACCGACATCGTAGTCAGGAACACAATCTTCCACTGCTGCCAAGAATCCATTGTGTTTCCAGAGAAGAACGTCCCGTCTGGACAAGAGGGTCTCCTTTACCCTGTCTTCCCGTTGAAAATAAATTTTGATCAATTACGTTGAGAGACCAGCTGACCAAATCCATAATTTAAAAGTTTGGAGGATATGCAAAGCGAGGCTCTGAGAAAAATACAGACAAAAAGCAGAAGCAGGGATCAGCAGGGAGGGAGAGAGAGAAAACATGTGTGTCGTCCACCGAGAGCAAGAGAAAAAAAAAAAGGGACCTTCCTTCAGCTCAATCTGGAGAAACTTGAAGTTATAACTGGTCTTGACCAACCAACCATCCGTCCCGTCCAGTCAGAACATCCATGGCTTCAACAGACCCTGCTTGCTTCTTAGACTGGACCAAGCAAAGTCATTCAGTTGCAACGGATTGTTTAGGGGGCAGTATTGCACTGATTGAGAAGAAAAAAGCATGAAGAAGAAAGTGCGTCTCCTCTGGTTTTAAAACGTAGTTGCACACCTGAATCTCATCACTGCCCCATGTGCCAATCGGATTGGCACTCGTACTTTGTTTTTCCTCTACTACTTCTTCTACTCGTATGTGCTGCTCTTGTGTTACATCCTCGGTTCCTGGTTTTGATACGCTCGCCCGGCACGCATTCATTCTCCTAGCGAACCGCTCCAGGGACCAGGCAAACCGAGCCAGGGTACGGTATTCTGGGCTGTTTCAGGGTCCAGGATGAGTTCACACCTGTGTGATCCGCTCCAGAAACTGGACTCTTCCATGGTACAAAGTGTTAGGTGTGAAAGCTCTGTTAGTCCGACCCACATGGCTTGTCCGACCTGCGGTACCGGTAAAATCCTGGCTGGTCATTCTCCGTGCTACGTCGGCGAACACCTCCTCATGGTGCTGAGCCCGCTCGTGGCCAATCAGTGAACAGCGGTGTGTTGGCGCCACCTCAGTGCTCTGGAAATAAAGACTGATCCGTCAATCGTGTTATTTTTGAAGAAGCTGAACTTCTTCAGGAAGGTTCAGGTGACTCAGCTGTTCTCCTCCTGACTCCACAGAACGGTTTATGGACACAAAAGAGGTTCTGAGGTCCAGACAGATTTCCTTGAGGTTTTTTTTTTATTCAAGTAAAAACATTTGTGGTTCTCCATCTGAAGTTATACTGAACCTGACATTGTTTCTGGTCACTAAAGAGGTTCAGTCGTTCATTACCTGGACCCTTTCGGTTGGTAATAAAATGTCTAATTGTTGTAACAGAACCACAAAGTTCTAGAAGGGGACGACTGGATTACCGAAGCAGGCTGGTGAGACCAGCAAAGGCTTTGGGTCCGATGGAGGAGATGTGGTTGTGGTTGATGTAGAGCTCCTCCAGGCTGGAGAGGTTCCTCAGACCAAAGTCCTCCAACTCTTCAATGTGGTTCTCCTCAATGTACAAAGTGACCAGGTGAACCAGAGAGGAGAGGCCCATGGAGCTCACCTGAACAGAGTCAGAAACATGGTCACTGTGGTGCTGAAAGGAACCCGAGGAAACCAGATACCAGTGCTCTGGTGAGGAACATGTAACGCTCCAGTTTTACCTGAGTGAAGCGGTTCTGGGATAGGTCCAGTTCTGTCATGTTTCTTATGCTCTGCAGCTCAGTGGTGATAATGGAGATGTTGTTGCTCTGCAGCAGCAGCACCTGGACCACAAGAAGGTTCATGAAGACATTAAAAACTTATTCCCAAGGGTTTTCTGGCTGATTTCGGGTCAGAGCAGGAATCACCTGAGTGTCTGCAGAGATGTTGGTTGGAACTCTGTGCAGGTGGAGCTCATTGCAGTCCACCGTCCGGGCCTGGTGGTAGACGGACTGTGAGGTGTACCAGGGTCGAGTCTCACACACACACTGCAGCGGGCACATCACAGCGCCACCTGTAGGACACACACACACACACACACACTGTTTAAACACACCCAGTGTGTCACAGAGAATAAAATACAGAACTCTCCTTTACCTGGGCTGGCCACACCCACACCAACACACACCGAAGATGTCAGGAGACAGTGAAGAAGAACCGAGAGGACTACAGATCCCATGATGCACTGAGGATGGAGAAGGTCGGAAGACGGTCTGAGAAGTTCATGGAGAATCAGTGAGAAGTTTGGATCAGTTTCATCAAAAATCCCCACTAAGACCCGCTCAGACCCACTTAGACCTGATTATTCAAAGAAAACAGAGAAGAAGACAGAGAGCAGTTCATCAGTTCAGAACTGGTTCTCTCATCAGTTCTCTGGCTCATCCTTTGGGTTTGAATCAGTCAGAGGTCTGAGTTAAGTGGCTGAAAACGGACCTTCAGGAAGCCTGTAGACCCTTTGGTCTGCAGTCTCTTCAGCACATTTTAAAGCAGGAAAACGTGACGATCGGGTCGCTGCAGACCTCTGAGTGGGTTATATAAAACCCAGTTAAAGCTGCTAAGGCAAACAAACTATGTGACCTACTTCTGCTCTGCAGAGCTCATTACACAACATGAAGTCAGCTACTCTTCATCGCCCAGGGAGGAGGAGGAAGATCTTCTGAAAGTTGTTTTTTTAGATAAGCAAGGGTCAAAAACCTGACAGGAAGGTTTAAATGGAGGTTTTCAGGAAGGACCAAGGCAGCTCCAGTCGGATCAGAACTGGACCTGAACCCTGCAGGTTAGACAGAGCTTTAAAGGAGGCAAACGTTCCTGCTGTAACTCCTTGACCAGGAGTGGATGTTTCCAAGGAATCTTGAACCTAATAAGAAGAATTTTTCTTGACGTGAAATAGAAATGATAGAATTTGTTTTGTTGGATCGATCTCTGTTGGCCTGCAAACAGAACCTGGAACCATCTGCTGTGAACCTGTCAGTTGGTGTTCAACCAGGATTTATCCTTGGATCATTAGTTTCTCTGCTGTTCATCTGATTAACCTGTGCAGATGACAATATCATTTACATCTATGGTGTCTGCGTAAGGTTGCAAAGAACTCACCAACTGGGAGCTAGAACCTAGTTAGAACAGGCAGTGCAGTTTTCTCCGAGCCACACAGTTCTGCCGCAGAGTCAGATGTTCCTGTATCAGCAGATGCCTGTTTCTGGGTCCAAGGATCTTGGAGTGGTACCTGACACAGAACTTTCCTTTGAAGCTCAGGTGAAAAGAGTCTAACAGCTTGAGATATAATCATCAGGTTCATGAGAACCGAAGAAATGAAAGGTTCTTACATATCACAAGCCAGTGGATCTGGTACCTTCTAACCCGTGGAGTTGGGAAAACCTGACCGAATTATCAACGTGTTTGTCTTCACTGACATGATGGTGATTAACGACCCGATCAGGAAGAAGAAACTTTGGTTAAACTCAACCATGACGAGGTCCATTCAGCAGAGCGGATCTATCAGTGAGGTCCCAGGAACACCAGAGGACTGACCGGGAGAGTTTGGAGCTTGATTCTGTCCTTGCTCGACTGGATCCGAAGCACAGATGTTCAGGTAATTCCAACAGTTAATGTTCCTGAGGGACGTTTTATTAAGTCCGACCGGATTTAGATCCGATTCACAGCTGAACATTCTGGGATAGGTTGATCCAGATCCAGATTGATTTTCCAGTTCTCAGTTACAGGAACACCGACGGATTCTAATTCTGATTCTGATGCATAAATTCTGACCGTGGTGAGTTAACGTGCAGCTAAAGCCAACCCCAACTGGGCCAAAACTACTGGGAGAAACATCCAGCTCTTCCTGAAGTTAAACAACATGGTTTCCCTTTTCCCAGGTTGTCAATGCATCATGATGTGTAGATGCTGATCATTCTCCTCTCATCTGGTTCTAACAGAACCCTGAAGTTCTGACCAGATTTCTGAACATGTTTTCTGGGTTAGTTCCTTCAGAACCATAAAGGTCTGCTTTCAGGAAGAGAAGTGAAACTCAAATCATCTGTTAGAAACTGATTTTTTCTGACCAAGGAGAGGAATACTTGTTTTTACAGAAGTTGTTGAATGCAACAGGGTCAGCTCTGATGTTCTGGATCCAGCTCTGAGGTTTTTGTAAGGTTCAGGTTGAAATTTGTTTCCCAAGTGTCTAATACAGCTGCAGGGAAGCTGGCAGCTTGGATCTCTGAGGAGGAAAATCAAAGGAGATGTCAGATTTATCCAGTTTGTCTCTGCGTGTCCTCTGCCTGAGCGCCAGCTACAAATCCTGAAGGACGGTTTAAAACCTAAAGTCTTCCAGAAAACTGGAAGCTGAATTCAGAGGGAATAAATACATTTAAAGCTTCTTTTCTTGCATCGAACCACCTTTGTTGTTTTGGTTTCCCAGCTGCCAGTGAATGCAGCATGGCTACACAGAGCATCAATACAAACATGGAACAGGCTGTGCTATCATCTGCAGCCACAAGAGGGCGCTGCTGCTGTTAACGCGAAGAAAGCATCTTTCTGCTGTATGATCCATAAACATCTCTGCATCAAACCGAACCGGACCCACAAGAACCCCGTCCCTCACCTCCTCACCACTGCTCCAGCTGCTCCGACCTTCCGCAGGTCCGTAGGCCGCTCTAAGCCACTCCGAACCCAGCGTCGAAATTGGTCCTGCTCCCTCGACTTGAGCGGTTCTGTCTGAGGTTCTGTGGTCCCGGCGGAGCTGCTTTATCTGGAGCATGTACCCCTTCCTGCTGTTGCTCCCTACCCCGACTCTGGTCACCTGACCCATGATCAGCCAATGGGCCGCACAGACAGCTGGATCACTGTCCAATCAGACACCAGGGATGCTGTACGCGAGGTGTGGAGGGGTATAATGTCATGACGTAATGCTCCAGATTCACCTGATGACGCCCTTCATCATCTTCAACAAATGCATGCGTGCCTAAGTGCGCGTGCGCAAAGACAGGGAACAAAACAGTGCGCGTTAAGTTTGATCTCCATGTTAAAATAATTCAAATGTTTGTAGTGAGAAAATAAATCAAATAAAGTTGAAATCGAGGCTTTCCAGTAATTTACACAACGTGAGGTGTAGGTCAGAGTCAATGGAGCCTTCTGGAAGAATCAGAATCAGAATCAGAATCAGAATCAGATTTATTGCTAAGTTCTTACATACAAACAAGGAATTTGACTCCAGTACACTTTGCTCTTTGGTTTTATTTTTGTATTACAGAATATACATAATTACAATGTACAATATATAATAAAAGGTGCATTTGTAACATCTGTATGTTGTTGTTTTGTACTTTATTAAATGTTCATCAGACGTCTGTGCTCCAAACACCGATGAATTCAGTTCTTATCCAAGAAAAAACTGTTGACATCATCAGTAAGGTCATCCAGGAAACATGAGTCAGCATTCCGGCTCCAGAGATGATGAAGAGGATGAGCACACAGAGAAAGATCGATCCATACGCTGACTACAGTCAAGCAGGAACGTCCGTTCCTAACTGAGCTTCTTTATTCCCATAGAACACAGAGAGGATGAGCTGTTGGCACAGGAAAAGGTTCTGACCCTAATAAGACAGAGCTGATGGACCAGCATGAAGAGCTGGGAATCTTTGTCTGCTGCTGACGATACCTCAGGTTCTGGTGCTGTTCCACACACAGGATGGTCTTTGGTATCAGTCTGGGCTTCAGGTCCCGTTGCCCCAGCCGACGATCTAAACTCCAAGCAGAAGAAAACTTTCGGATCCATATTCCAGCTCCGACTGTTAGAGCAAACAGCAGAAACTAAGGTGTGTGTGTTAAATAAAATCAATCCTCCACCTCAAATCCTTCTTCATTATGATTAAAACTTCAGTTCTAGTCTAGATGTTAGTCTGGGCCTGGCTGGAGGTCTCCTCCCAGTGGGTTCTGGTGGGATCGTCTCCCTCAGAATGTATTAAGGTAACATCCTAACCAGATGCCCAAACCAACTCCACTGAGTCCTCCTGATGTGCAGAAGCCATCTTTGAGCTCCTGAACGCGTTCCTCTGGAATTCTGACCCAGTTCAGATTAGGCCTGGTACTACAGAGTTTAACCAGTCATCTTGTTGGGCCATCTTACTGGAAGAACTGATCAAACTACACCTCCCAGCATTCAGTGCAGTTCTGACATCACAGCCAGAGATCATAAAAGATGAAACATCTTTCACCATGAGTAGATTCCTGATTTCCCTCAACCCTTTGTAGAAGTAGCTTAACGAAAGCTTTCAGGTCCAGCAGTCTGTGTATCCTGCAGATCTTTCTCATTTATATGTTTTTATCATTCCAGCTGAAGGTCTGGTTTTAGTAGTCTCCAGAATCTGGACAGATTCTCCAAGGAGACGAAATTACCTCCTGTT
Source organism: Girardinichthys multiradiatus (assembly GCF_021462225.1). Lineage (NCBI taxonomy): Eukaryota > Metazoa > Chordata > Actinopteri > Cyprinodontiformes > Goodeidae > Girardinichthys > Girardinichthys multiradiatus. The sequence goes on along the minus strand of NC_061794.1, from coordinate 49,169,331 downwards.
TCTAGTCGACTGATAGCTGTTCATCAGCCCATTTTGATCCGCTTGGAAGACAGCTGCTGAGTTCAGTTTTTATTGTTTGAAGGGATTTTGGGACAATACAATACTCCCAGCTCTGGGCACGGTTCTTCCTTCGCCCTCTCGGCTTCCTTCTGTTTATGCCAAGCCAACAATGCCACAACATGTCTGGTTAAAAGCTCTTACAAAAACTCCGTTTTATAAGTCAGAACGCTGTAAAATATTTCAAAAATACCATAAAAATGCCATATTTTACAGTTTTAAGATTACCTTCTGAACGCCTTAAAAAAATGGCGTTTTTTGTCATTGATGCATTTTACATGATACCGTTTTACATTTATTCAATGGTCTGAATAAAAACATTTTTTGCAGCTTCATGATGGCTCTGCTCATCCTTTTCTTATCCACTTAATTTAAACTCTAGTCACAATAGGAGAACTGCAGACCAAACTAATTCATCACAGATCAACTGTATGGAGGACCAATCCTGCCATAATTAAGAAAACATACAGAAATAAATAAATGGCTGAATAAATAATTACTGGGCCAAGAAGCAGCTAGAAATATAAATTAGTGCGCTACTAAATGCAACAAAATAATAAAAGAAAAAAAAGAATAAATAAATGCATTTGCTGCATATCTTCTTTAATTACTTGCCCAGTTTTTCAGATTGCAAAGCTACTTATAAATGTCCAGTACCTCCTGTTTAAAATAAAATGTAACAAAACTATTTGCGTCCAACAATAAAATAAAACATTATTTCAGTACAACCTCCATTGGGGATCACACCCTGATGTTCAGAGCGACAGGTGAGGACCCAAACCATTCTGCTAAGGAGGACAAAATGCATGTTTGTGGTTGATATCATGGCCACCTCTGCTGTACAGTAACAGTTTCAGAGCAACGACAGCTTTCCTGACTGCACGATGTATCCTTTTCTGCGTCACCTATGTTACACAAAAAGCCAACGTTGGCATAAAGTGCAGTCGTTGTGTTATTGAGATAAATTATTGTTATTTACATGTATTTTTGCGGCACTGGAGGCCTTTTATTTTTCGTAGGCAGACAGGAATGAGGGCAAAGAGAGGGGGAGACATTCGGCAAAGGTTGCCCGCTCCGGGACTCGAACTTGGGACAGCTGCACTGAGGACTATAGCCTCTGCACCTGGTTCCACGCTTAACCCCTACACCACCAGCACCACACCTTGATATAAATCATTGAATGTGGTGAAAAACGGTAACGCTCGAAAATATATCTATCCAGAAAATGATCAGACATCTAATCGCGGTTTGATCACAGTCTCCTGATGGAGGTTTATGAGGAGTATTTACGCTCCAGTGTCTCCAGGACTCTTCAGAAAAGATCACGGCATTTCTTTTTTTGTTCCAAAACTCAGCTAGAAAGTACACCAAACCCAGGGTTAGTTCAATAAACCCTGCTACTGAGGAGGGTTGGTTCATAGAGTAAGTTGCAGGACTAACTTGACTCAGGGTAACGGCTACCTGGCTTTCTGAAACCTAAAATCCAGGATATGCACATACTTAGCCCAGAACTTACTCTGAGTTCTCACTTACCCGGCTTTCTGAAACGGGGCTAAGATGTTAGAACTTTCATGTTGTGGGTCCTATTCTTTCATTAATGATCATTGACAGCCAATATTAAGGCCATCACACAGTGCATCAATAGTGTGCAGGTGTGGTTTATTAAATAATGGCCACCCAGTGATGCCATTAAAGTGTTGTGCAATTAGCAGCCCAATATGGCGGTGGCATTACAACAATAGATGAGTTATTCGAGCTTTAGCATTAAACTTTAAACGTCCTAGAATACCTAGCGTCACAGCTTAGATCTGTTCACATTAGCTGAGCAGCTAGCATGCTAGCACCCAAATATTGTAACCTTTAGAACCACATGCAAAACATCATAAAATAAACAATATTTTGTTTCATCCTAAACAATTTTTTTCTACCCAAACACCACCTCTTACATCAGGGTTCCCCAAACCCTGGACTCCGGTCCAAATCCGGACCGCAAACCATTTTCTTATTTACTAAGTTGATAGACATTTCACTCCTGTCGGCTGCTGCGTCTGACTTTTGAACAGGCGCGACGGGCAGCTATGTGGGTCAGTGACGTTCTGGTCCACACTCCCAGCCAGCTGATGGCAGTAATGCAACAATCACCAGAAAACGACAAAAGAAGAAGCTATGCGGGTCCTTGCTCGATGTAGGCAGCGCGGCACCACTCCACTCGGTACGGTACCGGTTGTGTTTCTACTGAGTCACTGACGGCTGGAGCTATGGCAGCTACAGCTGTTAGGGTACTAGCTTGGGAGCTCACGCTTGCTGACAGTACAATGTCTTGGTGAGTAAAAGACGACGGCTTTGTCAGAAATACGTAAAGTGGATTATGAAAATCACACATTTAAAGATGAATGGACAGACGCAAACGCTTTCGTTTGACCTCCGTAGGGTGTAAGGTCAGCCTGCCTTATATGTTCTGAATCAGCTGGACTTTTAAGGAGTGGAAATCTAAAGAGACATTAAGAAACCAAACATAAGAACTTCAACCGAAGCCATCAACCTGGGTCTGACTGTAGGAGAAGGAGAACAAATGAACTGAGGGACAGCATGAGTAGCTACAAGGCTGATAACACGTTTCTGGTTGTGTCCCAGTTCAGGGGCTGGATCCTTCGAAGGCCATATTTGCAATGTTTTTAGTGTGGGAATATAACTGTGTAGACGTGAAGTATCTGCTTGATTTATCAAGACATCGCTTAATATCAAACGTGCTCCGATGTGTTCGGAGTTGTCCGCTGCCGCCGTAGTAACTGCCGCCTTGCCTTGCCAGCCTTCGCGGCCGTGAGGCAAGACCGTGCCAATCCGCAGCTGCTCACTTCCGGCCTCCGTGGTTTTAGCGGTCGACGAAGGACCCGGCCCACGTAGACCGAGTCCTTCGAAGGATCCAGCCCCTGAATTGGGACATACCCGATAATATCTTAACAGTGAGCATAGAGGGTTCACTGAGAGGACCGTGGAGTTCAGGAAAACACAAACAGCCTTTCACTGACTGGGAGATGATTAAAGGGTGCCTGGAAGCTGTGGCAGAAACACTTTTAGATGCAAAAGAAGGACAAAAACGTCAAGAAAAGGTTCAGCAAATAGCCCTGCCTGCCACAAGCACAAGGAGAGCAGAACTGTTCTACCAAGATGTTCTGACCCAGCTAGACGGAGCCATTCAAAGCATCTAATATTGGTGCTTAAACTGAATTGCTCTATTCTGTTCAGCAGATCATTTCATGGGCAGATGAATAATTGATCAGTAGTTAAAAAAACAAAACCTCTAGTGTTAATTAAACGGTAAATACAAATAAAAGAAAATATATTTGTTAGTTGATTTAAAATGTTCAGTGTTTGGATGATGGAGGTAGTGGACCTCCTGCTAGTTTAGTAGATCCTGTCTTACATCAACCATTCTGAAGGAGGAGGACAGGAGGTCCAAAGGGGGGTCCATCAGGTCGTAGCCAACTCTGGATCCAAGTTTGAAGAATTATGGGCTCGACACACGAAAGCAACAAATGGCTGTCATCGCCACCGTGCTGACACCGAACACACCGGACGCAATGATGGCGGCATTGCGAATCGCATTCAACGATTGATAAATATCGTTGAACGTGGGTCGCTTGTCTTCCAGAAATTTGATTGGTTATAAAATTGGAGGGATTTTCTAAGCAGTCTGTAACAGACAAGTATGAGTGCTTTTAAGTCTACAAAAGAAAATAACTTGGGGTTCATCCGATATGACAGACAAGGAAGCAGCATGGAGAATATCATCATTTGATGGCGGACCTCAAGACTGATCCAGATAAGTTCAGAACCTACTTCTTGTTTAAGCCCTCAGCTTTTTCTGCCAAATACTCACCATGGTAACCCCCAAAATAGAGAAGATTCACACGAACATGAGGGAACCTATCAGTCCTGAAGAAAGGCTTGCTATCTGTCTGCGATATGTCATGATTAAGCCCAGAATATTTATAAAATGTATGCAGAGTGCTACCAGTTATATCGTGGCTCTGCCACAGCAAAGCAGTTTTTTTTAATGAATGAACAACCCATATGACAAATGGAATGGTTTTTTGCATTTGAAGCAAGAAGGCACCGTTTATAAAACATAAACAAAGAAACAGTGCACCAAGGCATGCGTTCTTTTAACAAAAATACATTTAAGAAATATAGATGGGTTTCAAAGCCGTTTTTTTCTTCCTCCTGGTATGCTGTTTTCACTATTGTAATTGCTGTGTATAATGTAAATTCACTGACAGTTGGTCCAGAAACGTGACTCCACATTATGGAGTCTTTCTTATATGCTCACATAAGTTTAATGATAGTAAGTTTAAAGTAGTCATTAGCTATTGCTGTACCTGACCAATGTAATACCTGTACAAAGATGCACACCAAGAGAAGACTTCAATCTGGTGGAAAAAACTTAGCAGACAACCTTTCCCTGGCGCCAACAAGTTCCCATACTGCTGCCTTTTTAGGGATCAGTATCTCGATAATCAGTACGTGAGCTGACAAGGTATGGCAAAGTTGAAAGCAGCTAAAATGATGCTTTCTTCCATTATTAAAGTGGTTGAGGACTGCAGTGTAGCATACTCACCTCTCATTGGCCAGTCAATGAAACCCTCTTTGATTGGCTGTAGTGCCAGTGTCAGGATGGTTTCCGGGCTTTGTTAACCAGGCTGGTGGCAGATGTGAAAAAACTGTTCTTGTGGCGTGAGGTTTTGGTCCGGATGGACCGCAGCCTCCTGCCAGAGGGGAGAGTTTCAAAGAGTCTGTGACCGGGGTGGGAGGGATCAGCCAGAATCTTCCCTGCCCGCTTCAGGGTCCTGGAGGTGTACAGTTCCTGGAGCGACAGTAGACTGCAGCCAATCACCTTCTCAGCAGACCGAATGACACGCTGCAGCCTGCCCTTATCCTTGGCTGTAGCAGCGGCGTACCAGATGGTGATGGAGGAGGTGAGGATGGACTCGATGATGGCTGTGTAGAAGTGCACCATCATAGTCTTTGGCAGGTTGAATTTCTTCAGCTGCTGCAGGAAGAACATCCTCTGCTGGGCTTTCTTGATGAGGGAGCTGATGTTTGGCTCCCACTTGAGATCCTGGGAGATGATGGTTCCCAGGAAGCGGAAAGATTCCACAGTGTCAATTGTGGAGTCACAGAGGGTGATGGGGGCAGGTGGGGCTGGGTTCTGCCTGAAGTCCACAACCATCTCCACTGTCTTTAGAGCGTTGAGCTCAAGGTTGTTCTGGCTGCACCAGTCCAACAGATGGTCCACCTCCCATCTGTACACGGACTCGTCACCATCAGAGATGAGTCCGATCAGGGTGGTGTCGTCCGCAAACTTCAGAAGCTTGACAGACTGGTGACTGGAGGTGCAGCTGTTGGTGTACAGGGAGAAGAGCAGAGGAGAGAGAACACAGCCTTGGGGGGAACCGGTGCTGATGGTCAGGGAGTCAGAGACGTGCTTCCCCAGCCTCACGCGCTGCTTCCTGTCAGACAGGAAGTCAGTGATCCACCTGCAGGTGGAGTCGGGCACACTCAGCTGGGAGAGCTTCTCCTGGAGCAGAACTGGGACGATGGTGTTGAAGGCAGAGCTGAAATCCACAAACAGGATCCTGGCATAGGTTCCTGTGGAGTCCAGGTGCCGGAGGATGAAGTGAAGGGCTAGGTTGACTGCATCATCTACAGACCTGTTGGCTCTGTAGGCAAACTGCAGGGGGTCCAGGAGGGGGTCGGTGATGTCTTTTAGGTGTGAGAGCACAAGGCGCTCAAAGGACTTCATCACCACAGAGGTCAGGGCGACGGGTCTGAAGTCATTAAGCCCTGTGGTCCTTGGCTTCTTGGGAACAGGGACGATGGTGGAGGACTTGAAGCAGGCTGGCACATGACATGTCTCCAGTGAGGTGTTAAAAATGTCTGTGAAGACTGGAGACAGCTGATCAGCGCAGTGCTTCAGGCTGGCTGGTGAGACAGAATCTGGACCAGCAGCTTTCCGGGGGTTCTGTCTCCTGAAGAGTTTGTTGACGTCCCTCTCCTGGATGGAAAGAGCCGTCCTCGGCGTGGGTAGGGGGCTGGTGGGGGGAAACTTCAGGGTGGGGGTTGGAGGTGCCAAGGCCCCTCTTGAGGTTGAAGAGATGGGGGTGGTGGATTGTGGCTGCAGCTGTTGGGGGGCGTCGTGGGGGATGGTTGCAGGACTGTCCCTTTGTCTTTCAAAGCGGCAGTAGAACTCGTTCAGGTCGTTGGCGAGGCGTCGGTCGTTGATGGAGTGGGGGGCTTTCGGCTTGTAGTTGGTGATTTGCTTGAGCCCTTTCCAGACAGATGCAGAGTCGTTGGCTGAGAACTGGTTTTGGAGCTTCTCAGAGTACAGTCGTTTGGCCTCTTTCACTGCCTTGCCAAACTTGTACTTGGCCTCTCTGTATATGTCTTTGTCCCAACTCCTGAAGGCCTCTTCCTTATCCAGTCTTAACCTTCTGAGTTTAGCTGTGAACCAGGGTTTGTCGTTGTTGTAACTCACCCTGGTGCATGATGGTACACAGCTGTCCTCACAGAAGCTGATGTAGGAAGTCACAGCCTCTGTGTACTCGTCCAGACTGTTGGTAGTAGTCCTGAACACATCCCAGTCTGTACAGCCTAAACACGCCTGGAGATTCTCCACAGCCTCACTGCTCCACTTCCTTGTCGTCCTCACAACAGGTTTGCAGAGCTTAAGTTTCTGCCTGTATGCAGGAATCAGGTGGACCATGATGTGGTCGGATTGGCCCAGTGCAGCACGTGGGACGGCGTGATAAGCGTCTCTGATGGTGGTGTAACAGTGATCCAGAATGTTGTCCTCTCTGGTCGGACATTTTATAAACTGTCTGTATTTGGGGAGTTCGTGGGTCAGATTACCTTTGTTAAAGTCACCAACGACGATAACTAAGGAGTCCGGGTTGGTCCGCTCCACACTCAGTATCTGGTCGGCGAGCATGCGCTGTGCGACCTGGACGTTAGCTTGCGGTGGGATTTAAACACTGACCAGGTCAACGCTACATTTAAAAAGGTGCAGCTTCATCATTATTTCTAATTATAATTATTGCAATTAAAATGCCAGTAGCCCAACAATCACAACTTCATAGCATATTTTATCTCAACATTTTTAGTGATTTTGGTTAGGAATTATAATTGATTGTATATTATAATTTTATTAAATATTCATAATCAAATAATTAGAATTGTATAACAATCTGTTCCAATGTTACTGATGTTGAAGCAAGCTGAGTTTATCATCACACGGTTCCTTTTATACGACATTTAGAAGAAAATTCAGCACATGCAGCTTCTTACCTTCTAGAACATGAAAAGTGATGAAAATATTCAAATAAGAAGCAACTAATTTATGAATTTAAGCCTCAGACCAACAGTCACTTAAAGTCCCATCAGAATCATCTTGACCCGTGAGCATCAGAACCCATTCATTTCTTCACTTGTAGATGTTTCTGTGTTTGCAGTTATCTGTCAGTTTAAAAAGAACCTTCACGTCCAGTTTCTACAGAACCATCTAGAACTGAACTCTACTGGGACTGAATGAGAGTGTGGGCATGTCTCTCTGCACTCTGATTGGTCAGAAACTGTAAAGTTCTGAATATTTCACCGGGTCAGATCCATCATCACACAAGAAGCTGAAGGTTCTGTGGAGAAATCTGAAAAAAATCTGTGATTGTGGAAAAACCAGAAAGGTGATCAGAATGATACTGACTGGGTCAGGAAAGGTCCGACTTCCCGTGACTCGTTTACACTTTGAATGATGGTTCTGATGGAATGGATGGCGGATATAGACAAAGTGAAAAATAAGGAGATTCTCAGCCCATCAGTTCAGATGGATCTTTTATTTCCCCGATGAGATCATAGAAAACATTTACATCAATGGAAACAGAAATCCATAAAAATATGTTCTGTTTTAAAGTTTGCAGAAACATGTTCAACGTCTGTCCCAGAAAAATAAAAGCAGGCCCCGCCCCTTACATCAATCAACCCTACAGCCAACGACAGCCGAGGAGGGGCGGGGCCATGCTAGCTTTGAGGCGCAACGACAGAATCAACATTTCATTGGTCAGGCTGGTCACATGGTACAGATTATACAGAGTCATGTGATCAGGTGTATCATGTATGTACAGAGAAGGCTCTGGAGCTTCCTCTCTGCAAAGCATCATGGGACATAGTGGCAGACCTAAGGTCAGATTTGAGCTTTTTTCCCCAAGCTTCTAGCCCAGCCCCTACAACCTTAAACTCCGCCCATCCCGCTGCAGCTCCAATTGAGAACCATCAGCAGATCAGACAGAAAACTCCAGAACATCAACATATCTCACTGAGATCCACCAGGAGGCGGAGCCAGGTTGCACCTGCTCCTGACCCACCTGGTGGCTCCACGTGACCACATATGGGTCACATTCAAAGACTTTAGCGTCGTCTGAAGAACGCTTGTTGGACTTTTTAAGACCCGTCATGTAAAACATAGAAAGTGACTCAGCATTTTTTAAACGTTTTACAAAGTTTCCTCGTCAGGTTATTTTTTTTTTTGGCCACATAGGTAAACAGAGACTTTGAGGATCTCCTGAAGCCTCATTCAGACCTTCTCACCTGTGACTGAACGTCTGCAGGTACACCACAAACAGCATCTCGGACCGGACCACCCTGGAAAGGTGACCAGAAACGCTCCTGGTCCATTTTATATAAACCATTGGGTCTCTGGCAGTTCAGAACAAAACCCAAAAAGTGGTTCCAGTAATTTTCCCCAGATTGTTTTCTGCTCAGCTGAATCTTCTGCAACAGTCCAGCTGGACTGTAGAAACCCTTAATGGTTGGTTCTGGATAAAGCCGGTGTTCCAGCTTTTGGACCGATACTGACTAAAGATTGTAGGGCTACTTTCAGGCCAGAACATCCAGCATAGATCGGTCTTATTAGAAAGTGAGAGAAGGATTAGTATCCTAAGTATCAGGAGAAGCAGCTGGAGTGCTCAGCTTTAAAACTTCTGCACAGAGCTGCTGAAGATCTGTGGACCTTTGAACCACCGTTCAGTCTGTGAGGAACGTTTAAGTTTTCGGATCCAGCCGGCTGGTGTGGTAGTGTTGATCCGAACAGGAACATTCCTGCTGACATGTTCCCACCTCTGTGGTTCTGCTGCAGAAAACACTGTTTAAGGATCCAGTTCCTGAGTATCTCCAACAAGAACTTTTAACCATTTCTGTAGAGAAGGACAGCTGCTGCAGTTTATATTAAACCTTCTCAGAACTTCACGAGTCCAAATGTTTTAGCTCAATTTGCTTTTTAATCAGCAGTTTCAGGTTCTAACTGCATAAAACGTTCTGATCCAGAACCCATTTCTTCAACAGTTTCAATCTCAGCAGCCAGACCTCAGATAGACCCCCCAACAGGAGATCTGCTCTGAGTCTAGGAGCCTTTGAGTTTCAGCTGAGCAACAAATCGGGCCTGAATGAAACTTCAGGTTCTGCAGATAGCTTCAGGAGTCAGATCTAGTTCCCAACATGCAGAACAACACAGAGCAGCAGCAGAAGGAAATGCTGTGAGTGATCAGTGTGGAGACATTCTTCATGTCCTGCTGGTGAAAGAAATGTTCTGATCCACAGAAATGGCTTCTTAGTCTGAAAGATGAACGGCGCCAAGAATCTAAGGAACTTCTTCCTGCTGCTCAGAAATATTTAAGGCTTCCTTAAGAACGGCGCAAAATAAACTCAGGATCTCTGGTACAAAAATAGAGTCATGCTGCGAAGGAGAAAACAGTCACCAGCAAGATGCTGCCTTCAGGGACCCGCTGAGGCTGGGAAAACCCACCGTCAGGTCAAATTCAACACCAAAGCTCGGGCTGAAGGAACCAGACGCCCCAAAGTTTACGAAGAGCAGGACTCAAGTCCTGTGTGTAATGGGCCGACACGGTCTGAGTCTGTGGAGGTCCAAATGTGTCTGTGGCAGGCTAAGATGATCCAGTGATGATCTGGGTGAGTCAGCGAGGGTCTGGGTGAGTCAGCGATGGTCTGGGTGAGTCAGTGAGGGTCTGGGTGAGTCAGTGATGGTCTGGGTGAGTCAGCGAGGGTCTGGGTGAGTCAGTGATGGTCTGGGTGAGTCAGTGATGGTCTGGGTGAGTCAGCGATGGTCTGGGTGGGTCAGCGATGGTCTGGGTGAGTCAGCGATGGTCTGGGTGAGTCAGTGAGGGTCTGGGTGAGTCAGCGATGGTCCGGGTGAGTCAGTGAGGGTCTGGGTGAGTCAGCGACGGTCTGGGTGAGTCAGTGAGGGTCTGGGTGAGTCAGCGACGGTCCGGGTTAGTCAGCGAGGGTCCGGGTGAGTCAGCGATGGTCCGGGTGAGTCAGTGAGGGTCTGGGTGAGTCAGCGATGGTCTGGGTGAGTCAGTGAGGGTCTGGGTGAGTCAGCGACGGTCCGGGTTAGTCAGCGAGGGTCCGGGTGAGTCAGCGATGGTCTGGGTGAGTCATTGACGGTCGGAGTGAGTCAGCGAGGGTCTGGGTGAGTCAGCGATGGTCCGGGTGAGTCAGTGAGGGTCTGGGTGAGTCAGCGAGGGTCTGGGTGAGTCAGTGAGGGTCTGGGTGAGTCAGCGACGGTCCGGGTTAGTCAGCGAGGGTCCGGGTGAGTCAGTGAGGGTCTGGGTGAGTCATTGACGGTCGGAGTGAGTCAGCGAGGGTCTGGGTGAGTCATTGACGGTCGGGGTGAGTCAGGGAGGGTCCGGGTGAGTCAGTGAGGGTCTGGGTGAGTCAGCGACGGTCCGGGTTAGTCAGCGAGGGTCCGGGTGAGTCAGTGAGGGTCTGGGTGAGTCATTGACGGTCGGAGTGAGTCAGCGAGGGTCTGGGTGAGTCATTGACGGTCGGGGTGAGTCAGGGAGGGTCCGGGTGAGTCAGTGAGGGTCTGGGTGAGTCAGTGAGGGTCTGGGTGAGTCAGCGACGGTCCGGGTTAGTCAGCGATGGTCTGGGTGAGTCAGTGAGGGTCTGGGTGAGTCATTGACGGTCGGAGTGAGTCAGCGAGGGTCTGGGTGAGTCATTGACGGTCGGGGTGAGTCAGGGAGGGTCCGGGTGAGTCAGCGAGGGTCCGGGTGAGTCAGCAATGGTCTGGGTGAGTCAGCGAGGGTCTGGGTGAGTCAGCGAGGGTCCGGGTGAGTCAGTGATGGTCTGGGTGAGTCATTGACGGTCGGGGTGAGTCAGCGATGGTCTGGGTGAGTCATTGACGGTCGGAGTGAGTCAGCGAGGGTCTGGGTGAGTCAGTGAGGGTCTGGGTGAGTCATTGACGGTCGGAGTGAGTCAGCGAGGGTCTGGGTGAGTCATTGACGGTCGGGGTGAGTCAGGGAGGGTCCGGGTGAGTCAGCGAGGGTCCGGGTGAGTCAGCAATGGTCTGGGTGAGTCAGCGAGGGTCTGGGTGAGTCAGCGAGGGTCCGGGTGAGTCAGTGATGGTCTGGGTGAGTCATTGACGGTCGGGGTGAGTCAGTGATGGTCTGGGTGAGTCATTGACGGTCGGGGTGAGTCAGCGAGGGTCTGGGTGAGTCAGCGATGGTCTGGGTGAGTCAGTGAGGGTCTGGGTGAGTCAGTGATGGTCTGGGTGAGTCAGCGAGGGTCTGGGTGAGTCAGTGATGGTCTGGGTGAGTCAGTGATGGTCTGGGTGAGTCAGCGATGGTCTGGGTGGGTCAGCGATGGTCTGGGTGAGTCAGCGATGGTCTGGGTGAGTCAGTGAGGGTCTGGGTGAGTCAGCGATGGTCCGGGTGAGTCAGTGAGGGTCTGGGTGAGTCAGCGACGGTCTGGGTGAGTCAGTGAGGGTCTGGGTGAGTCAGCGACGGTCCGGGTTAGTCAGCGAGGGTCGGGGTGAGTCAGCGAGGGTCTGGGTGAGTCATTGACGGTCGGGGTGAGTCAGCGAGGGTCTGGGTGAGTCAGCGATGGTCCGGGTGAGTCAGTGAGGGTCTGGGTGAGTCAGCGAGGGTCTGGGTGAGTCAGTGAGGGTCTGGGTGAGTCAGCGACGGTCCGGGTTAGTCAGCGAGGGTCCGGGTGAGTCAGTGAGGGTCTGGGTGAGTCATTGACGGTCGGAGTGAGTCAGCGAGGGTCTGGGTGAGTCATTGACGGTCGGGGTGAGTCAGGGAGGGTCCGGGTGAGTCAGTGAGGGTCTGGGTGAGTCAGCGACGGTCCGGGTTAGTCAGCGAGGGTCCGGGTGAGTCAGCAATGGTCTGGGTGAGTCAGCGAGGGTCTGGGTGAGTCAGCGAGGGTCTGGGTGAGTCAGCGAGGGTCCGGGTGAGTCAGCGAGGGTCCGGGTGAGTCAGCGAGGGTCCGGGTGAGTCAGCGAGGGTCCGGGTGAGTCAGCGAGGGTCCGGGTGAGTCAGCGAGGGTCTGGGTGAGTCAGCGAAGGTCTGGGTGAGTCAGCGAGGGTCCGGGTGAGTCAGCGAGGGTCCGGGTGAGTCATTGACGGTCGGGGTGAGTCAGCAATGGTCTGGGTGAGTCAGCGAGGGTCTGGGTGAGTCAGCGAGGGTCCGGGTTAGTCAGCGAGGGTCCGGGTGAGTCAGCGAGGGTCTGGGTGAGTCAGCGAGGGTCTGGGTGAGTCAGCGAGGGTCCGGGTGAGTCAGCGAGGGTCCGGGTGAGTCAGCGAGGGTCCGGGTGAGTCAGCGAGGGTCCGGGTGAGTCAGCGAGGGTCCGGGTGAGTCAGTGAGGGTCCGGGTGAGTCAGCGAGGGTCCGGGTGAGTCAGCGAGGGTCCGGGTGAGTCAGCGAGGGTCTGGGTGAGTCAGCGAAGGTCTGGGTGAGTCAGCGAGGGTCCGGGTGAGTCAGCGAGGGTCCGGGTGAGTCATTGACGGTCGGGGTGAGTCAGCGAGGGTCTGGGTGAGTCAGCGAGGGTCCGGGTGAGTCAGCGAGGGTCTGGGTGAGTCAGCGAAGGTCTGGGTGAGTCAGCGAGGGTCCGGGTGAGTCATTGACGGTCGGGGTGAGTCAGCGAGGGTCTGGGTGAGTCATTGACGGTCGGGGTGAGTCAGCGAGGGTCTGGGTGAGTCAGCGAAGGTCTGGGTGAGTCAGTGACGGTCGGGGTGAGTCAGCGAGGGTCTGGGTGAGTCATTGACGGTCGGGGTGAGTCAGCGAGGGTCTGGGTGAGTCAGCGAAGGTCTGGGTGAGTCAGTGACGGTCGGGGTGAGTCAGCGAGGGTCTGGGTGAGTCATTGACGGTCGGGGTGAGTCAGCGAGGGTCTGGGTGAGTGAGCGATGGTCTGGGTGAGTCAGGGAGGGTCCGGGTGAGTCAGCGAGGGTCTGGGTGAGTCAGGGAGGGTCCGGGTGAGTCAGCGAGGGTCTGGGTGAGTCATTGACGGCCGGGGTGAGTCAGCGATGGTCTGGGTGAGTGAGCGATGGTCTGGGTGAGTCAGCGAGGGTCCGGGTGAGTCAGCGAGGGTCCGGGTGAGTCAGCGAGGGTCCGGGTGAGTCAGTGAGGGTCCGGGTGAGTCAGCGATGGTCTGGGTGAGTCAGCGAGGGTCTGGGTGAGTCATTGACGGTCGGGGTGAGTCAGCGAGGGTCTGGGTGAGTCAGCGATGGTCTGGGTGAGTCAGCGATGGTCTGGGTGAGTCAGGGAGGGTCCGGGTGAGTCAGCGAGGGTCCGGGTGAGTCATTGACGGTCGGGGTGAGTCAGCGAGGGTCCGGGTGAGTCATTGACGGTCGGGGTGAGTCAGCGAGGGTCCGGGTGAGTCATTGACGGTCGGGGTGAGTCAGCGAGGGTCTGGGTGAGTCATTGACGGTCGGGGTGAGTCAGCGAGGGTCTGGGTGAGTCAGCGAAGGTCTGGGTGAGTCAGCGAGGGTCCGGGTGAGTCAGCGAGGGTCCGGGTGAGTCATTGACGGTCGGGGTGAGTCAGCGAGGGTCTGGGTGAGTCAGCGAGGGTCCGGGTGAGTCAGCGAGGGTCTGGGTGAGTCAGCGAAGGTCTGGGTGAGTCAGCGAGGGTCCGGGTGAGTCATTGACGGTCGGGGTGAGTCAGCGAGGGTCTGGGTGAGTCAGCGAAGGTCTGGGTGAGTCAGCGAGGGTCTGGGTGAGTCATTGACGGTCGGGGTGAGTCAGCGAGGGTCTGGGTGAGTCAGCGAAGGTCTGGGTGAGTCAGTGACGGTCGGGGTGAGTCAGCGAGGGTCTGGGTGAGTCATTGACGGTCGGGGTGAGTCAGCGAGGGTCTGGGTGAGTCAGCGAAGGTCTGGGTGAGTCAGTGACGGTCGGGGTGAGTCAGCGAGGGTCTGGGTGAGTCAGGGAGGGTCCGGGTGAGTCAGCGAGGGTCTGGGTGAGTCAGGGAGGGTCCGGGTGAGTCAGCGAAGGTCTGGGTGAGTCATGGAAGGTCCGGGTGAGTCAGCGAGGGTCTGGGTGAGTCAGGGAGGGTCCGGGTGAGTCAGCGAGGGTCTGGGTGAGTCATTGACGGTCGGGGTGAGTCAGCGATGGTCTGGGTGAGTGAGCGATGGTCTGGGTGAGTCAGCGAGGGTCCGGGTGAGTCAGCGAGGGTCCGGGTGAGTCAGCGAGGGTCCGGGTGAGTCAGTGAGGGTCCGGGTGAGTCAGCGATGGTCTGGGTGAGTCAGCGAGGGTCTGGGTGAGTCATTGACGGTCGGGGTGAGTCAGCGAGGGTCTGGGTGAGTCAGCGATGGTCTGGGTGAGTCAGCGATGGTCTGGGTGAGTCAGGGAGGGTCCGGGTGAGTCAGCGAGGGTCCGGGTGAGTCAGCGAGGGTCCGGGTGAGTCATTGACGGTCGGGGTGAGTCAGCGAGGGTCCGGGTGAGTCATTGACGGTCGGGGTGAGTCAGCGAGGGTCCGGGTGAGTCATTGACGGTCGGGGTGAGTCAGCGAGGGTCTGGGTGAGTCATTGACGGTCGGGGTGAGTCAGCGAGGGTCTGGGTGAGTCAGCGAAGGTCTGGGTGAGTCAGTGACGGTCGGGGTGAGTCAGCGAGGGTCTGGGTGAGTCATTGACGGTCGGGGTGAGTCAGCGAGGGTCTGGGTGAGTCAGCGAAGGTCTGGGTGAGTCAGTGACGGTCGGGGTGAGTCAGCGAGGGTCTGGGTGAGTCATTGACGGTCGGGGTGAGTGAGCGATGGTCTGGGTGAGTCAGGGAGGGTCCGGGTGAGTCAGCGAGGGTCTGGGTGAGTCATTGACGGTCGGGGTGAGTCAGCGAGGGTCCGGGTGAGTCATTGACGGTCGGGGTGAGTCAGCGAGGGTCTGGGTGAGTCATTGACGGTCGGGGTGAGTCAGCGAGGGTCTGGGTGAGTCAGCGAAGGTCTGGGTGAGTCAGTGACGGTCGGGGTGAGTCAGGGAGGGTCCGGGTGAGTCAGCGAGGGTCTGGGTGAGTCAGGGAGGGTCCGGGTGAGTCAGCGAGGGTCTGGGTGAGTCATTGACGGTCGGGGTGAGTCAGCGATGGTCTGGGTGAGTGAGCGATGGTCTGGGTGAGTCAGCGAGGGTCCGGGTGAGTCAGCGAGGGTCCGGGTGAGTCAGCGAGGGTCCGGGTGAGTCAGTGAGGGTCCGGGTGAGTCAGCGATGGTCTGGGTGAGTCAGCGAGGGTCCGGGTGAGTCATTGACGGTCGGGGCGAGTCAGCGATGGTCTGGGTGAGTCAGCGATGGTCTGGGTGAGTCAGCGATGGTCTGGGTGAGTCAGCGAGGGTCCGGGTGAGTCATTGACGGTCGGGGCGAGTCAGCGATGGTCTGGGTTAGTCATTGACGGTCGGGGTGAGTCAGCGAGGGTCTGGGTGAGTCATTGACGGTCGGGGTGAGTCAGCGAGGGTCTGGGTGAGTCAGCGATGGTCTGGGTGAGTCAGTGATGGTCTGGGTGAGTCATTGACGGTCGGGGTGAGTCAGCGAGGGTCTGGGTGAGTCATTGACGGTCGGGGTGAGTCAGCGAGGGTCCGGGTGAGTCAGCGATGGTCTGGGTGAGTCAGCGAGGGTCCGGGTGAGTCAGCGAGGGTCCGGGTGAGTCAGCAATGGTCTGGGTGAGTCAGCGAGGGTCCGGGTGAGTCAGCGATGGTCTGGGTGAGTCAGCGAGGGTCTGGGTGAGTCATTGACGGTCGGGGTGAGTCAACGAGGGTCTGGGTGAGTCAGCGAGGGTCTGGGTGAGTCATTGACGGTCGGGGTGAGTCAGCGAGGGTCTGGGTGAGTTATTGACGGTTGGGGTGAGTCAGCGAGGGTTGGGGTGAGTCAGCGATGGTCTGGGTGAGTCAGTGATGGTCTGGGTGAGTCAGGGAGGGTCCGGGTGAGTCAGCGAGGGTCCGGGTGAGTCAGCGATGGTCTGGGTGAGTCATTGACGGTCGGGGTGAATCAGCGAGGGTCTGGGTGAGTCAGCGATGGTCTGGGTGAGTCAGCGAGGGTCTGGGTGAGTCATTGACGGTCTGGGTGAGTCAGCGAGGGTCTGGGTGAGTTATTGACGGTTGGGGTGAGTCAGCGATGGTCTGGGTGAGTCAGTGATGGTCTGGGTGAGTCAGGGAGGGTCCGGCTGAGTCAGCGAGGGTCCGGGTGAGTCAGTGATGGTCTGGGTGAGTCAGGGAGGGTCCGGGTGAGTCAGCGAGGGTCCGGGTGAGTCAACAATGGTCTGGGTGAGTCAGCGAGGGTCCGGGTGAGTCAGCAATGGTCTGGGTGAGTCAGTGAGGGTTCAGGTGCGGGAGTGGGCAGCCTCAGCGTCCCTCATGAAGCACAGGAACACTTTTACAGCAGCAGCAACAACAACAGTCATGTCAGGTTACCGTGGCAACCACAGCTAACAACAGTCTGTTTGTGGATTGGTGTGTGTGTGTGTGTGTGTGTGTGTGTGTGTTTTCTGCAGGTTTGGATCTTGCCACGAGTTTTCCTTTAATCCTTCCATCAGATTTCCTGATAGTCTTGATTCTTTTCCAAACTAGAAAACTTCAACACAAACATGATGAGAACACCTCAGACACTCGCTGAAAGAACCATCATCATTAGTAAAGTGCCTCTGTTGATAATCTGGCCAACTGGAGCCTGGAGGTTCAACAGGAAAATCTTTAGGAATAATTTATCCTAAAAATAACATTTAACTACTTAAATATTTTTTACTCCGATTTAATAAACAATATATATATATTCTTGAATATGTGTCATTTTTTCCACTGGGAATCAGATTTTCCAGCTCACAAACTTCCTGAATCCGCTGAGCTTGAACTAGAGCTGTCCGAGTGAGCAGCCGGGTTGGTGGTTCCTCAGTGAGGTCCAACCTTCTGTAAAAGGACTCAGGACAGAGAAGGTCCAATGTTCCCGACGTGTATAACAGCATCCCAGACTGAAACTCCGACACCAAAACAAATGAAAGAAAAATTCACCAAATGTTCTCTGACCAACATCCGGATCATCAGCACTGAAAGAATGGTCCATTCTACAGCAGCTGGGTTTAAGGTTCTGATCCAATCATGTGTAACGGTCCAGACTGCAGCTTCCAGTTGGACCTGAGCAGCTAAACGTGGGTTCAGGTTTTAAACCAGCTTCTTAATTCAAAAGGTCAATTTTAAAGACTGAAATCCATTATGGATCAACACGTTACCATGACGATCAGACCAGGTTCATCCCAAAGCCTTCAGGACGTTGTGCTTTCATAATCCGCTGGATCATTCGTGGCTCAGCTGCTCTGACTGAACCGTGGAAACATCTTCGCAGGCTTCAACTCTCTCTAAGCAGAAGAATATTTACAGGATCAGGATCTGCTGCAGATGTGGAATAAAAACCAGCCCATAACAAGAAACAAACAGGCAGAGGAATGTGAGCGCCTCCTACAGAGGACGACAAAATGATCCATTTGTCATTTACAAAGAGAACATCCTCTCCGATTGGTCAGCTCAGATCAAAGACAAGTGCGAAGGAAGGCGTGGCCTTAAACCTGGCCAATGAGAACCAAGTAAAATCTCTTAAATGACTGTAATCCGACAGAAGTTGGGATCAGAAATGTTTGTTGGAGCCAGCTTGGCAAAAACGGGAGAACATCCAGAAACTGAAATAAACCGTTTAAAAACTTTGTAAACCTGCGGATTTCAGTGTCTTTAATAGAAAAACATCCAGCTGCTCCGACCCTTTCTTCTTAATCAGCTCATGTTTCCAGTTTCAGCTCTGATAATCGTTGCCATGGTTACAGCGAAGATAATCCTCAGGGTTAAAGTTAGTTAACCTCCATCTGTCTTCAGTTTTTGGTTCCGGATGCTTTAAGTCCAGAAGATCCCCGTATTTCCCAACTTTGCTCATCACTAAGCGTTGCTAAAAACCTCAGACAAAGACGAGGGGGCGGGTTAAATGAGGATGAAGGGCATCCACCTGATATCTGCGTGGAGATCTCATCATCTGAATCTCCAGCAGGTGGCGCTGTAAAGTAATCATAAGGTAAACACCTTATGATTCGGTCCACATCCAGCTCTACTCTGGTCCTCCAGGAGAGAAGGGACTCTCTTCAGATCAGACTGGGCCCAGCGAGGAGCTGCAGGAGACAGGCTCAGGGCTTCTGGGGGCCCGGGGAGAGAACCACAGGGGTAGAGAGTCCATCCACGCTCAGCGCCGGGATGTGGATCTGGTTACTGCCATTAGCTGGAAACTGCAAAGGAAACAGAGAAATAGAGGGTTAATAGTTGCACAGTGGGGAGAACAAGTATTTGATACACTGCAGATTTTGCTGGTTTTCTCATCTCCAAAGCTTGTGGAAGTGTTTCATCTTATTATAGGTTCTCTTCAACTGTGATTGACGGAATCTAAAACAAAGGTCCAGAAAATCATCTATTGGGTTCAGGTCTGGAGACTGGCTAGGCTACTCCAGGACCTTGAGATGCTTCTTGTGGAGCCACCCCTTAGCTGCCCTGGCTGTGTACTTCGGGTCGTTGTCCTGCTGGAAGACCCAGCTACAACCCATCTTCAATGCCCTTTTTTGGGGGTTGTCCTCATCCTTCGTCTTCCTCCAAACACGGCGAGTGGAGTTTAGACCAAAAAGCTCTATTTTGGTCTCCTCAGACCACATGATCTTCTCCCATTCCTCCTCTGGATCATCCAGATGGTCCTTGGCTAACTTCAAATGGGCCTGGACCTGCGCTGCCTTGAACAGGGGGACCTTGTGGCGCTGCAGGATTTTAATCCATGGAGGCGTAGGGTGTTACTGATGGTCTTCTTTGAGACTGTGGTTCCAGCTCTCTTCACGTCATTGACTAGGTCCTGCCGTGTAGTTCTGGACTGATCCCTCACCTTCCTCATGATCATTGATGCCCCATGAGGTGAGATCTTGCATGGAGCCCCAGACTGAGGGAGACTCACCTTCATCTTGAACTTCTTCCATTTTCTTATCATTGCTCCAACAGTTGTTGACTTCTCACCAAGCTGCTTGGCTATTTTCCTGTAGTCCATCCCAGCCTGGTGCCGGTCCACTATTTTATCCCTGATGTCCTCACACAGCTCTCTGGTCTTGGTCATGGTGGAGAGGTTGGAGTTTGATTGAGTGTGTGGACAGGTGTCTTTTATCCAGATAACGAGTTCAGACAGGTGGAGTTAATACAGATCATGAGTGGAGACCAGGAGGACTTCTTAAAGAAGAACCAACAGGTCTAAGAGAGCCGGGATTCTTACTGGTTGGTAGGGGATCAAATACTGATGTCATGAAATAAAATGCTGATTAATTACTTAAAAATCACCCAACATCATTTTCTGGATGTTTGTTTTAGATTCTGTTTCAGTTGAAGAGAAGCTCTGATAAAACTTAAAGGCTTCTTACAAGCTTTGGAGGTGAGAAAACCTGCAGAATCAGCAGCGTGTCAAATACTTGTTCTCCCCACTGTATTTCAGCTTTTAAGCCTTGGACTGTCTTCATCACATTTCTGGTTTCCAAACCCGCCAACAGTCTGTTGGGAATGGGTCAGAACTGCAGGCAGGCCCTTGGAATGTGGTTTTTATGAATTTGTTGAGAAAAAAGTAAAAAAAAAAAACTACAGGAAACCTGTAGCACAGGACAGTTGGAAGATGTTTCCTTCAATGAAAAATAAAACCACTCTGCAAAGATTCCAGCTAAAAGAACATCTGCATGAAGAACTATGAAGCCATGGTTTGACACCTGAGATACCTGATAGTTTTACATGGTAGTGGTTTTTACAGAAGCACCTTATAGAACAGGGAAATATTTTTGTGACATTAGCTCAGACGTTTTCAGCTTTAAAAAGTTGTTTATGACACATTTGAGCCTTTTCCTTTTGGCACCCCCTGGTTTTCAACCTGCACTGCAATGTTTCAAGAAGTTTCTATGATCGAGAAAAATCTAAAAGTGTTCGTTTCCATTTCGTCTCAGACAGACTTGGATAAGTTTTTATTTAATTAGAAGAAAATATATGAATAACTTTAACAAATAAGCAGTTTAACTGTTAAACTAGAATTTAAGACAGAGTTATGAGAGGCTAATCATGACACTGGGAAATGTAGTGCATATTTTAATGATCTAGACCTCCTGCATTCTGCAGCCACACCAACAGGAGGCGACAGAGAATCACAAGAGGATTGAAACAGCCCAGTTTAGATTAAAGTAGTGAGGGATTGTTGGTTTTATTTCAGAGTGATTGGATCTAAAAAACGATGATGATGTTAATCTAATATTTACTGAGTTCAGTTAATATTTCATCATCCCACCATCTCAAAAACCATCTGCTTCTTTTTATTTGAATTAATTTCCCTGAAACTCGTCTCAGTTTGTATCGATGGTGGACATGTCCAACGTGTCTCAGTGAGATCCAACTCATGCTCAGCTCATCTTTTAAAAGGACAATAAATCCAGATTCATCCTGACGCTGCAGTCAGCACAGGACGAGAACGGGTCTGCTGTTGTAGTTTGAGTGAACAGAACCTTTAATAACTTCACAGCTACCAGATGGAGGAGCATCTAAACTTGAAACCTGCAGACACTCGGGGACCTCCACCCTTATGGGGATTGAGCCGAGGTTCAGACCTGGTGAGGACACTGTGCGGTTGTGAGTTTTGGACCGGTCCCCGAGGAACCCATGAAGGGTTCAGATCTGGTTTGGGAGAGATTCAGGTTCAGGTTTGAGGTTCTGTTCTGAACATTTACAGAATCCTCACAAAGAGAGAAGGACCAGTGTGTTTGTTTCTCTGGATCAGGTTCAGTGTGTCACTGAGACTGGGATGATTCGCGGCACAAATGGACATGTGTGATTCTACAGTCCTGATCCAGACTGTGAGGAAGCCGTTCCTGTCATCGGGATCAGCAGCTCTTTGGACTCTCTTTTTCACTCAGTTTCTGTTCAGCAGGATTAGGAACTTCAGACAGGACATTAGAAGTCCACATATGCTTCACTTGTGAACCACCTGGCTCCATGTGGAGTTTCTAAAGCTGCCGAAAGAACCTGTGACCCAGAAGGATCCTCTGAGGCGCGTTGTGGTTTCAGGCTGTGAGTCAAAGTACAAGCAGAGTTCTGCTGAACTGCAAACGAGCCACTGATCCCTCTCGGTACCTCAACTTCTCAGCTGATTAAACAGAACAGAACCTTGATTGAAGACATTTTGATGTTGCTGTGTGGGCTCAGTGTATTACCTGGAAGGACAACTTGGCTGGCGAGCGCGGTGCGATGGGACTGAGCGTGCTCCAGAAGTGGATGGTAGAGGGCAGAGCGCTGGGAGTCAACAGGACGGGAGTCTGGAAAACAGGAACACAGACATTTCCTCTGCAGCTCAGTTTGGGTTCAGATAGGCTCATATTAAATCTGGTTTCACTTGATGCGGATTAAAGAACTGAGCATGTTTCCTTTTTATCTGCCAAGATGAATAACTGTGGTGTGTTTAGAGTGCTGTGGGAAAACGCAGTGATCTACAGCAACTGCTTGGTTTCCAGTCCCTCCATGTTCAGAGACATTAGGACCTTTAGACCACAGGGTGGAGAACATCAGGCTCAGACAATGTCTGTCGTCATGGTGAATCAGGCGCCTCCTTATCTCCTCGCTGTGTTTCTACAGTCACGTTCCTGACAGTAGAAACAGGTTCAAGTAACCAGGAGGTGATCCAATGACACCAGGAGCAGATTCTAAAGGTCCTGCTGAACGCTTGGAGGACCGAAGCTTTAAAGCAAAGACTGATCATAATATCTGCGCAGCACAACGTAGAGAAGAAATGACTGAACATCAGTAACACCCTTAATGCTGGCGGCTTTTAATGTCCACTCTGGATGAAACCCTTACTGGACGAGCTGCAGCTCATGGAGGCAACGTGGTTCAACGGGAAGGAAGGAAAATTAGTATGTGTCTAGCAGGAAGACAGATTATAAAATAAATGACTAAATAAAACATTAAGTGATAAAAAACAAGACAGGATAAAGTCAAACAAACAAGAAAAAAGCACAATTAATATAAAGATGAATGTTTTCAGTTAGAAAATGTGTTTAAATTGAAGTTGTGCGGTCAGATTTCCAGCAGAGGAACAGATGTGGTGGAAGCTGAGCTCCTGAAACATCTCAGCCTGAGTTGAACCTCAGATAAATACAGAAACAGCAGAAGAACAAGCTAACCTGGACTCCAACAGCTTTTCAGGAAATCTGAGCATCTACACCAGCTGGACTTTGTCCTGACCCTGACCAGAGTTATTGTTCTGTTCCACTTCTGTTTCACCGTAACCCGCTTCTGAGCACAGAAAATAAAGTGACCTTTGAAAAGGGACTTATTCATAGATCTCACCAAACCCGTTTCAGCTCTCAGTGCCAGAAGCATCAGAACTTTCTTTAAACCATCTTGACAAGAACCAGCACCTTCTAACAGACTTATATGGCGGCTGTTTACCAGAGCGTGGGAGGTGATGACAGTCGGCGTCAGCGTGTTGGTGGCAGAGCCCGGAGCCAGCAAACTATTCACAGCTGCGTTCACCTGCAGGGGGAACAGGAAGTGATGTCACAGTTCAGACAGAGAGATCCAATAAGCATCTGATCGTATGATCCGTCAGCAGAACCTTATCCAGAGAAAGGCCTGGGGGGAGAGAGGGGGAGGACGGCAGCTCCAGGATCCGCGGCTTCTTCGGTTTGGGAGGAACGGCACCGGACGGCGAGGTCACCGCCGAGGAGGACGTCGCCGGAGAGACGGAGGGTTCTGGCGGGAAAACAGACGGCAGGGAGAAGAGGACCGCTCAGACCCGATTGGCTCAAAGCAACATTTTAAAAATGAGAAGAAAAACCTGAGGATCCGTTCATCTGCAGCACTAGAACCAGAACCAGCTGCTGGTTATAATTAAGGTGGAAATTTGTTTTTTATTTTCTCACTTCTACACGTTTATGTTTAATAAAACCAGGAACCAACGTTAACCCATGGTTCTCATTCTATAATGACTGGGTAGGAAACCAGTTCTGGACCAGCTAATCAAAGTTCTGATCCAACTTGAAAAACATACAGCAGGTCAGAGAAACAGGAAGTTACCTGCTGGAGAATCCTTGGCCTCCCCACCTCCTCTGTCCCGTTGAACATCCGCCCCTGTAGGGGGTGGGCTCTCCACTATGGCGAGGTGGGGTTCTGGTTCTGCTGAGCCACAGACTAGTTGAGGAACCTGGACAGATCAGAAGAGCAAATGTTGCTGTAACGGTTTTCCTGTTAGCAGGTTTAAGCTGCCATCCCAGCAGTTTTCTACCATCGGCAAGTCCAAACGTTCAACACAAACTGGAAATTCTGGTTCCAGTCATTCAGTTTTACACTCTGAGGAAATTAGAGTTTAAATCCATGAATCCGACTGACTCTTCTCAGCTACAACCTAATATTTCTGATATTGGTGATAACATACTGCTGCCATCGGTACCGATCGGCCCATCGTCTGATTGAGGAGTGCATCTCATGTTCTCACCTCCTCTGCCTGCTTCCTTTCCAGAGTCACCATCTCCAGCAGCTCCTCCTGTGATGGGAGGTTCTCC
Source organism: Girardinichthys multiradiatus (assembly GCF_021462225.1). NCBI lineage: Eukaryota > Metazoa > Chordata > Actinopteri > Cyprinodontiformes > Goodeidae > Girardinichthys > Girardinichthys multiradiatus. The sequence goes on along the minus strand of NC_061794.1, from coordinate 49,145,378 downwards.
TCCTTGATGACAATGGGGGGAGGAGGGCGTGCAGCAGGGGAAGCTTGAACGGAGGGAGGTGCCTGTTGCTGCTGCTGAGGGGGGGACGGGTTGATGATGACAAACACAGGAGTGGGGGGAGGCCCAGCCTGGGGATGAGGGGTGCTGGAGTTGGTGACTCCCCCACAGTCTTCCTGCTGGGGCGCCACAGAAGCAAGGGGAGCGGGAACAGAACTTCCTGCCCCCCCCCCAACAGGAGCCAGGGAAAGGAGGGGAGTTAGGGAGGATGGGTCACCGACATTGGTGAGGTAAATCTGCGGAGGGTCGCTCAAATTGGCCCCATCGGGGTTCTGTAGAGGACAGAGCAGGACAGGGAGAGGTCAGTCAGACCCAACAGTTCATGATCTTTATCTTATCAGCATTTCTGGATCAACTGAACCTTGATGGATAGACTGTATGGGAATAAATAATTGGACCAAACGTAATGGAACGTGAACAGAACCCAGTGGAAAGCGTCTTGGTAAAACTATAGTTCATATTTACATCCACTGTATAAAACTACATCACTTTTACTTCCTCTTCCAGATCCATGAGACTCTTTTCAAAGTCAGAAGCTTCAAAATATTTCCTCAGTATAGAACTGACTTTGGTCTCCATCCACAAGCTTCTCAGTACAGCTGCACGGTGTCAGGAAAAAATGCAACTGCAGTACTATTGCTGAAAGTTGCATTGATAAAATCAATTAATCGATTAACCCACATTTCCTTCCGTTTGCATTACACAACGTCCAGATCGTAGCCACCAAACATCTGATCAGGCATTTCTTTAAAGGCAGTTCTGGTCCATCTGACAGGTCAGACACATCCATCCCGTTTACATGACAACAATCCGCTTAAAACAGGATGTTTGTTACATGTCTACACCACAACGTTTTAATTACAATCTCTGTTCACGAGGCAACAGCGAAGTGGTGCAATTCACCTGCCACGCCACTAGTTGGCGGTATGTTCTGTGAAACTCAATATGTGCACACACTTCCTGCTTACAGAATGAGTAATTTGTTGGAGAACCATTGTTAACACAAGTACTCTGCATTTGTCATTACTGTTGAGATTTTCTTCTTCTGTGGTTTTAAACCATTTACTTTTCCTTCCCATAGAAAGTACTCCTGGATGAGTGCTTCTTTGTTCTCTTTGTGTCTCTGCTCTGTTCTCTCAAACCCCCAGTCGGTCGTGGCAGATGGCCGCTCACACTGAGCCTGGTTCTGGTTCTGCTGGAGGTTTCTTCCTGTTAAAAGGGAGTTTTTCCTCTCCACTGTCGCTACATGCATGCTCAGTATGAGGGATTGCTGCAAAGTCAACGCCAGTGACTGTCCACTGTCTCTACATGCTCATCCAGGAGGAGTGAATGCTGCAAGTCACTGACTGGATGCAATCTGCTGGGTTTCCTTAGATAGAAAAACTTTTTATCCAATTTGAATAAATAACTGAATCTGACTGAACTGTTCAATGGTTACGATTAATTGGAATGTATGAACCTGACTGTTGTGAAGAACCTTGAGACGACATGTGTTGAGTTGGCGATATATAAATAAACCTGAATTGAATTGAACTAGTTGACAGCAGTTATGTTATATTAATTTCTACTGATTTTAGTCATACTGCTCATGAGCCAGGGTTTCCCTGTAAGAAAAATCCTGCCACCCCCTTACCTCACAGTTAGGATGCTGTTCTCAGGCTTTAAACTTCCTCCTCATTCTTCCAAATGTAACGATGGACATTATGTCCAAACGCTTCAGTGTTGGTCCCATCAGACCTGAGGACATGTCTCCAGACTAATTTACAAACTGTGATCTGGCTTCTTCCTCTCTGAGCTGAGTGGCCTTTCAGCCCATGTTGCTACAGGACTGGTTTCACTGTGGATGATGACTCTCTGAGCAGCTTCAGCAGCATCTTCACAAGAACCCATTTATCTCTGGGACACAGAACCCGTCCGGACATTCTCATGCTGTTTATACTTGCAGAGAAGTTTTTGAGCAGATAAACAGGGAACCTTCAGGCATCTGGAAATTGGAGCCAAGGATGAACCAGACCTGTGGAGGTCTATTGTTCTCTGGGCTGACTGGAGATGTTGCCTTAAGCTACACCAGAAGCTCACAAGACATGACATCATGTTTAAAGGAGTGGAGATCTTAGTGTATGTAAACTTCTGACTTTACAGAGGGGATTTGGATTACCGTATTTTCCGCACTATAAGGCGCACTTAAAAACCTTAAATGTTTTCAAAAAATGACAGTGCGCCTTGTAATCCGGAGCGCCTTATATATGGATCAATTGGTTAATTGGTTGATCCATACTGGTTGTACACGGCGCTCTGTCAAAATGTTTCAGTACGACTGGTAAACTACAAAGCCGCACCGCTTGCAGCATTACGGCTACCGTAGTCAGGGGCGTCGCCGAAGTAATAGAGGTAAACACCTGTACTGTGCTTAGTCCTAGTCCAACACCACTTGTGTGTGTATAACGTTTGAATGTACTGTTGCAGGAATTGCCTGAACTATATGTGATTAGAAGCTCAGTGTGTGGGGTGTATGTTTCGTGTGTGTGTATGGAAGATGTTGACATTACTCCTCCGGACAGAGGTGGCGCTGTGTGCTGCTGTAGCTGAGAATCAAGAGTGAAGGAGTGACGTCGGTATTATTGTGTGTGTGGGGTGGGTAGAGACGACGACCGGAGCAGCGGTGTATGAGTCTGTAAGCCCTGTGTTTTTACGTGCTGCAAAGTCATTAAAAAGAACCCCGAATCTTGTCAACAACTCAGTGTTTTGATGCTGTTTCTTCATGTTCAACTCAGCAACGTATGAGTGAGGGAGTTAACCCCGAGGAAACTAGTAACTTCGGCCCCTGTGTCATCAGACTACGGTCAGGGGACAGAAACAGGAAAGGTTAACAGTACTAACGTTTGATTTAGGGCTGCACGGTGGTGCAGTTGGTAGCACTGTTGCCTTGCAGCAACAAGGTCCTGGGTTCGATTCCCGGCCGGGGTTCTTTCTGCATGGAGTTTGCATGTTCTCCCCGTGCATGCGTGGGTTCTCACCGGGTACTCCGGCTTCCTCCCACAGTCCAAAGACATGCCTGTTAGGTTAATTGGTCTCTAAATTACCCTTAGGTGTATGAATGAGTGTGTGCTTGGTTGTTTGTGTGTTGCCCTGTGATGGACTGGCGACCTGTCCAGGGTGACCCCGCCTCTCGCCCATCGACTGCTGGAGATAGACACCAGCTACCCCGTGACCCACTATGGAATAAGCGGTAGAAAATGACTGACTGACGTTTGATTTAGTGCATCAAACTGTTTCTTTTACGTGTTTACTGAATTTCACGTTTTAACTAACGTTTAATTTCAACTTCAACTTCATAGACTCCAATGCATTCCTAACGTGCGGTTGGCTCTATTCAATAGATTTCTATGTAGAGGAGACCTTATCATGAGAGTGAATGGAGTTATCAGAACGCTGGTTTGTAGTTTATTAATAAAGTTTGACTGACTGACTTTGTTGACATTCTCTTTAGCTCCATCTAGTGGATGCATAACGCAACCCCAGTCAAACGTTTGACTGCAGTAGCTTCTATTCTATGCGCCTTATAATCCGGTGCGTCTTATAGTGCGGAAAATACAGTAATTAGAAAACGTTTTACATTGAACAATAAACTGAACTGTTTAATAACTAAGATCAGTTTTTAATATAAGTAATGGACCTGAAATCTTTATGAATAGACTTGATACAAACTGGACCTGATGGTTCTGTAAAGGACCTTGAGACGACTGTTTATTCTGGCATTTAGCAAATCTAAATGATTTCTTCACAGTTTTAATCTGATTTAATGTCAGACAAAGAAAAAAAAGAAATGATTTTTATGCAGCGTATGAAAACATCTGGGTTCTGTTGGAGATAAACTGAAAGGATTGAGCGGACCATGAAACAGTTCTAACACCACCCGGACCCACAGAGGAGGCTCAGGGTGTCGATTCATTCTCAGAAACTTTGAGATCCACACAGCATGACAAGAACTTCATCAGGGGTTCAGACTGATGGTTCAGCAGGTTTTATTTCAGGCCAATGCGTCAATCAGCCAATCACATGGCAGCGTTCATTCATCTAGACGTGATGAGGAGGACTTCCTGAAGCTCCAAGCACCAGACAGGAGCAGAGAGGATGTTGAAGGCTGCATGGTTGTTGGTCTGAGTATTTCACAATCTGCTGGGATTTTAACTCACAACCATCTCTCAGGTCTACAGAGAAAATCTCCAGCAGCTGTATGAAGGTCAGAGGTCAAAGGACTATGGGCCGACTGGTACCAGATTATAGAAAGGCTGCAGTAGCTCCAATAACCACTGGTCCCAGCCAAGGTCTGCAGAACATCATGTGTGAAGGAACAACATGAGGAACCTTGAAGCAGATGTTCTACAGCAGCAGAAGACCACAACAGGTACCAGTCCTGTCAGCTAGGAACAGGAAACTGAGGCTACAGTTCACAGACTCACCAGAACTGGACCCGAACAGTTTGGAGAAGCATTGCCTGATCCAGACTGGTCAGAACTTGGTGGAAACAACATGAAAGCTTGGACCCATCCTGCCCGTGGTCTCCACAGGCACCAGATCTCAGTCCAACAGAACATCTTTGGGATGTGGTGGAACAGGTCAGCCACCAAATCAGCAGCAACTGAGATGTTATCATCTCAATATGGACCAGAACCTCTGAGGAATGGTTCTGACACCTTGTTGGATCTTTGCCATGAAGAATTACAGCGGTTCTGAAGGAAAAAGCGGTCCAACCTGGTACTAAAAAGGCGTACCTAATAAAGTGGCCAGTGGGTTATATGGTCCTTTTGGAACTGTCTGGTGAAGAAGGACAGACTGGTAACCTTGTTAACCCATCATGGTTTTCTACTGGACCATGATGGTGACTGAGCAGAGCCTGCTTCTCACCTGGGGTTGGCTGCCGGGGTTGGCTGCGATCTGCGGGCTTAGAGCCGGAGTGGAGCAGGGAGACGTCTGGGTGACAATCACCTGAAGAGAAGAGTCAACAGCGCCACCAACTGATGGAGATGTTTTATTCTCTGGCAACAAGCAGACCTGAGAAGAAGTTTGCTGTAGTTAAGGCGGATGTTCAGACTGAGTAACAGTGTAAACAGCTAAGTCTGCCTGAAGATCAGCAGAAGATGATGGAGGAAAATGCAAAGGTTGTTTTTGTCCTGAGGGTGGCGCTGCAGGACATAGACCTTTACCTGACCACACGCACGCTCACCTCTCTGGAGACACGGTCAGCCTTAGGGGCGGATTCTTGTTGCAACAGGAGCTCGGATTTGATTGGTCGAGGGTTGGATGGGGTCTGCAGAGATTGGATGGTGAAGGTGGAGTAGAGTCCAGATTTCATGTAGTCATTTCTGGAGCTTTTCTGGGTACTGCTGGGTGACGAGCGCTGCAGGTGAACATGTTCTAGTCGGTCAGCACAAAGTTCTCACATATTCATTCAAAGACAGCAGAGAAGGACGGCCATACCTGGGGTAAGCCCTTTGATTGGCAGACTGAAGCCACACCCCCCAGACCTTTCAGTTGGCTGTTTGGGTCACATGAGTCTTTCTTTTGGCCCTCCTCAGCGCTGCGGACCCCATCAGGCAGGGAGGGGTCGGGTTGACTGACAAACTTGTAGACAAACTTCTGACCACTGACCTTCTTAATGATGTTCTGAAAGAAGACCACAGTTCCATCAATCACACATCCTACAGAACCCAAAGAGCAGGCTCTGATCTGAGGTCTACCATGTTTCTGAGCATACTCATCGAAAACAAGACCTGCAACAACACTGTGACTGAACAGCTTTGTTCTGATCCACTAAAGTCCTGGAGATCACTAGGATGTAAATGAAGGTGAACAAGAAACCTCCCAGTTGTCAGATTAGCTCCTGGGGGTTTAACTGTCCTACTATCATTAAACCCAAACCCAGGCAGGTAGAGGTAAAGGTGCATCGGTGACAGACTGGACACTGGCAGCAGGTGTAATACCAGGTAAGGAAGCAGTAGTAACCTTGTCATAGTAGTATCGGAGCGCCCGGCTCAGCTTATCGTAGTTCATGTTGTGCTTGTTCTTGCGGAGCCCCCAGAGTCGAGCGACCTCCTCGGCGTCCAGCAGCTTGAACTCTCCGTCCTCACCGGTCCAGGAGATCAGGTGACGCTGCTGCTGGTCCTCCAGGAGGTGAAGCAGGAACTGCCACAGTGTGATGGATGGGTCCAAGGCTGGAGGAACAAACAGAGAGGAGATCAGATAAAGTGTTGCAGAACAGGAGTTGGTGATCAAGGCAGGAAACCGATTCCACCAGTTAGACCTTTTTAGCTGCTCTCCTGGTAAATGAACATCATTCTATACATTTACCAGAACCACCCCGAACAACGACGACGTCAGCCTTGAAGAGTCTGATAAGAATGGAGACAATGTCTCTGCCCAGTAACAGCAGCTCATCATTGAACTTCTCATCAGCCCAGTGAACGAGGTGGAAACCAGGAGCACCGAGATCTTAGACATGTTGGGGCTTGGCAGCATTGGTCTGTTGTATTTATCTAAGGAATAGTGATGGAGGAACATCTTCACTTCAGCTGCTCCATCTGAACCTTCTGTTCTACCATGTCTAAGCTGCTTCAAACCAACGGCTGGGAAGCAAGTAGAAGAACTTCTTGAATGCTGTGGCAGCAGTAACTTACAAGATGTTCTGAAAGCACTGAACAGCTCTTAGAGGAGAAACATTCAAACAGGTGGAGATCTATGGAGAAAACAGCTGATTCTGCAGAGAAGGTCCAACTGCTCAGATATGAAGATAAACCTCCTCAATGTATCTGACCTGGAAGTCGGGCTTCAAAACGTCATGACCTTCTGGTCATTGACTGGGTCGTACTGGTACCGTTTCTGCTCCCGTCATGCAGAACTTCTCTTTCAGAGGAATCCGACATTCTCAGCAATAGTTTCATATTAGACAAATCTGAATTTAACTCGTTCCAGTTAAAAGGAACACTGATAATTAGTGTTATTTATTTTAAAAAGCCAACACAAACTTTCTTCAATTATCCAGCAATGTTCTGATGTACTAAACCCATAAACAGAACCGCTCAAGAGGGCAAATATGTTTCAGTGGTTCTGATGCGTTCTGTTGAAGTAAACAGTCTGGTAGACCACATTCTCAAGCCAACCTTTATCATTAGGGATAGGTACTGAATTCAGTACTTTTAGAGGTACCGACTGATTTCCTTTGGTACTACAGAGTACCGACCCGCAGAAAATCAAACGGTACCATGTTTCACTACCTAAACACCTCGTCGTGACACTGAGGGAGTGGTAGAGTGGGCGATTTTCCATGCCGGACATGAACGCAGCATTGCACGCACCAGAACTTAATGACGTGGGTCGGCGCCGGTACCATCAACAAAGCATGGCTGATAGAAAGGGCTCCACAGTATGGCTCCACTTTTCGATATACGACGCAGATTACGCTCATGCAATATTTGTGGTACGAAATGTGAGGCCAGCGGCGGGAATACTTCTAATGTAAGGAAGCAGCCGGTTCATCTCCAGATCTTCTTCAAGGCTGGAGACACATTTTCTCACCGCCTCAGATCCACGGCTCCTCCTGCAATCAGCGCCGTTGGTGCACCTGTATCCGTTAGCGACTGGTCGTCTGCAGGCAGCAACGTGGGAGAAGAAATGTTTGAAACATCTGAGATGTTACAATACAAACAGCTGGTGTTGTTTTAATATTTATTAAAGTTTATATATTGAGAAAACAATGTTACATTGAAACATTTTGAGATGTTATTATTAAACCAATTAACATTTATTACCACATAAACACACCCAAAAGTACCGAAAACTGGTACCGTTGAGCACCGGTACGGATTCCCAGGTACCGGGTAAAACATTCAGGGATAAAGTGGGAATCGTGTGTTTCGTTCTGTTAGCTGATTTATCCTTTTAATTATGAGTAAGTACTTATATTTCATTTCTCTGTTATAACACAGCTTTCCTAATGAGTTACTTTTACAAGTCAGTTCCCCTCAGAATCAGCAGCTTGTTTCCACGAATGACATGAATCTCAGACCCGAGGAGGAAGAGGAGTTCTCCTATCTTGCAGCTTGGAGATGAAGCTGCTCATCTAATCTCATCCAGACTTTATGTTAGCCTGTTACCTTGTCTGAAGCTAGAACCTGATTGTGTCATTGGTCCTGCAGAACAACGTGTGTCCCACAGAGAAAGCGTACGGCGCAGGCAGCAGCTCTGACGATACTTCACCTCCATGCACCACAGAGAAGGACAGCAGCTTCCTGGAGAGGCCTGGGATAGATGGCTGGATGGATCACCTTCAGACTCCGAAAGGATCAGGATGATGCAGAAATACGCAAGGATTACCTACAATCACACACTCAAGTAGGGCTGCAGCTAACAATTCTTTTCCTAATTAAATAATCGGTCGAATATTTTCCCGATGAATAATCAGATAGCAAAAGGTGTTTAACAGAAAGAACTGGAACCAGGTGAAGCTAAAGCTAGGCCACTGGAGGAGGTCTGGATAGAGTTTATTTACAGACAAAGAAGGTTTTTCATCTCAAATGCAAAACATCAAATATTTTTACAGTTTTGGCCTAATTACTGCTCTGGGTGGGTTCTTTCAGAAAACGGCACATTATCACTCCAGTTAATGATCATTCAATTACTAAATTAGTTGACAATTATTTCAATAATCAATTCATCACCATTAATCTCATTGTTTCACTCAAGTTTAGACCCGAGTCCACAATCTGAAGTACCAACAGAACCATCAACAGAACATTAGTTTCATGAAGCTCAACCACTGAGAGTGAGGAGAAGTTGCAGTCTTCATCAGCCATAACTAAGCCAGGAAACCAGCAGAAAACGCAGGGATCATGTTAGAAAGCCCGGATAAAGAGAAATAATCTGCATGTATTTATCAAACAGGATCATGTGGATTCCTCTGACATGCAGACAGCAAACATCTTTTCACATTCTGGGCTGATTTAAATGGTTCTGGTGGATCTGACACCCAAACATATTTAAAATAAAGAACTTCCAGTCCAAACTGCAACAGGGGTAATAAAAATGTTGCTGTTTTTGCCTGAATCCAACCTGAGGAAACCTGAACCTGATGTCTGCAAATGTATGTCGTTTAGAATCAAGCAAAACATGAAGCCAAACAGAGCAGCCAGAAGGTCACAGCATGACGACGGAGGCAGCAGCTTCTCTGTACGCAGGAAGCTCAGGTTTACTTCACTGAGCCAAGGAAAAACTGGACACACTGACCACGGCTGAGATTTCCACCCAAAACTGTGTAAAAAACAGCGATCGCTGCTGGGATTCAGGGAGAAACAGGAAAATAAGTTCTGCTGAAAGGGGCTGAGCCTCTGCACCATTACCCTCATCTGAATCCTGCAGCTCAAAACGAACCCATGTTCAGTTTCTGATCCCATGGAGGTGAAAACTGAACAGATGCTTCACACAGAGCCAAATAATTCCTCTTCACCCTGCTGGCCTCAACAAACACCTCGAAATCACAGCAGTGTTGTCATCCACGCGACAAAAAGAAACCCAGGTTTATGTTCTGACCACAACTGGACCTGGTGGTACTGATGCTTACAGAGCCAATGGTAATGACAATTCTGTGGCACAAGAGAAACACATCTCATCTAGCAACATGATTCAGTGCGTCACAATTGTCATAGTAACATGCTAATATTACATCAGGGACATGAAACTGTCAGAGTGGGTCTGCTCATCGAGAACCAGCAGACGTTTGTGCAGAATTAAAGGTCAAACTCTGCCTCAGATAAAACAACCATCCTGCTCCCAGTTGAGTCAATATTCAGGTCAAGAACCTGAAACTGAAGAGACTCATGACCACATGTCCAGCTAAGAGGACAGAAACTCACCTGAGAGGAACCAAAACGTCCTGCAGGACCAAGGCGTCCACATGCTGGGAGAAGACCAAACGTTTTTATTGTTGTGATTAATGTTGGACGTACCCCACTCTGATCCCACGTTGCTTCACGCTTACGTCCTCAGAGAGAAGCTGCCATCGGGTGGTTCTGTTCTAAACAGTCCCTAGTCTTCCCTGTTCTGATCTGCACCAGAACTTTCTGTTGAATTCTGTTGCTTTCGTCCAACATTATTATAAATGTGACCCTGCTGATTGACAGGTGTCTGAATAAACTTTGCTTCAGATCAGTTAGTTTGAACTTTCATCAGTATACTTCCAGTATGATTGCTGTTGTTCATCCACTTAAAGATGAACCTGTTTTCCATATAACATCCAGTCAGAAATGAAGGCAGTTTTATTTTCTTGATTAAACCAGATCTTTTTTTAAACAACTTAAACACATATTTCCTTTAACTACAATTAATTCCTAATCAATTCTTATTAATCAGAATTAGCTTTATTGGCCAAGACTGTGAACTCAAACGAGGTTTATTAAACCAGATATAAACTATTTTATTCTCTTTTGAATCAGATGAATGCCATTTCCTGTCTGGCATCGTTTCTCTTTTAAACCAGATTAGCGTGTTTTATCAAACTAACTGAACGCAGGCCTTCTTTTCCAACCAGCCGCTGCAGGTTTCAACAAGCTGCAGAATGAAGTCAAGTTCAAACCAGCATCAACAGGTGACAAAACACGGTGAACCACCTGAAACAGGCCTCAGCAGCTCCTCACACCTGTTGCTAACCTGCAAACTGCACAGAAACAGCGTGAAGCTGCAGCTCTCACCGTTAATCAGCGGGTTGGACTCCATCTTCTGTGCGGGATTCAGCTTCCTGCCTCCCAGCAAGCTCACACCTCCTCCATGCTGCTGCCGTCTTCTTCGTGTTGCGTTGCCGCTTTTGTTTTTGGGAATCTGTTTGTGTGCAGAGCTGTCACAGTCGAGCTGAGGAAGAGGAGGAGGAGGAGGAGGAGGAGACGACGGTCGGAAGCTTCGTTGCCGACATGCAGGTGTTATGTAAGCGCTCCAAGTTGCCGCGGCCAGGCTCCGCAGCCCCCATGCTAACAACCCTCTTCCAGAAAGCACCACCACAACGAGTGGAAGACTTTCTGAGACCAGTGAGCCCAGCAGAGCTCACAAGCGGTGATACTGGGTGAATCCGCGCTCCAACTGAGCAGAACAAAGCGTTATTCTGCCGTTAACAAACCTGCTGGCACAGCCTGCTACTCCAACAAAAAACAACAAAGAGATATTAACGTTAATTTGATCTGCTTCACAAATCAAACTGCTACCGCTTTTATAAAAGTTTGCGCAAGTTCAAGGTCCAGTAAACAGAAGCGCTTAGCTTAGCTTAGCTTAGCCTTCCCGCTGCTCCAGTAAGAAGCTGTTAGCTTAGCTTAGTTTATCTGCCCCCCCGCCTCTCGGGCTGTGTCAGAACCGGAACAACCACAGAGTTTCCCGAGACCGTCCACGCACCTCGGCTACGGTGGAAAGTAGAGTGCAAGGTCCAGTCATCGGTACGAGAGGTGCGTTCGGGTATAACGACCGAACTCCGGAGAGTTTTCCCAGTTTGTTCCTGTTTACGCCTCCTCGCGGCTACTCGTCACTGTCAGGGTAACGGAGGTAAAGAGACTTCCGGTGGAGACTTTCAAAACAAAAGCTGCCTTTATTATAACTTTATACTGATTTTTCGCCTCACAATGCAGAAGGATGTTTAAAATTACTATTTAAAAGTGATTTAAACTCAGTAATTACAGAGGTATCGTTTTAACTTAACTATATAGAACTAACATAATAATATTATTTTATTATTATTAATTATAACTTGAACAGATCGCAGAGGAAGCTATTTAAATCATTCAGCTTTATCCTACAAAATGCTGAATGTTATTTAGCATTACTGTATTTTAACTAAATACTTCTAGAAGAATTAAAGTTACACTGAAAACTGAATTAAAATGTATAAGTACATAAGATAGTTTACTTTTACTTTTATTTTATGTAAAAAACAAACAAAAAAAGCACTAAATGTATGTATTTCAGAAAATGGAGCCATCTCTACACCAGAGCTGCAAAAGTCCCAATTTCAAACATGCATGTGATAACTGATAAGTCTCACCCAAAGACAGTTTGCACAAATCACCTTCCAGAGTAAACATGTGGCGACAGTGGGGGAGAACAAATGGAGGGCCAAAGTAACGACATCGTGAAAATCCAATAGTATAAAAATGTCCTCTTAAAGCCCCTCAGGAGTTTGGAGCTGGAGTCTTCTGTCTGCTCCATAGTGTCATGTCTGAGTATGTCTGAGCTTCATTGTGATATTTTAAATTAAAACCTTCTCATGTTTGCCCTTTATGATTGTTTATGATTGTTGTTCAAACAGAGTTCGTAATTTTAGGAGTTCTAATCAGGGATGACCTGATTACCAAGATGGCTTGGTCTGTGGAGGTGGCCATGATGGATAAAAAAGAAGAACCAGACACTCAGAAGATGTTGACTCACTGGTTACTATGGTGATTCACTCCTTTTTGTGGGTTGGGGAACTTTCTGGTGTCCACATATGTACATCTGCATGTATCTGCAATGTTTTCTGTAGGAGATCTGACTACAGGTTAACTTTAGAGACCTAAAGAGAACCTTTAGATCCCGTTTGGAAAGAACAATTTACAATATTACCAACTGAGACATATGTGTTTATAACCTCTCTGTCAGTGGAAAATATGAGATGTACCGAATACCAATAATGTTGCTGTTGGTGTGTGTTTGCATCCTGAGTTACTAATCAGAGCAGAGACAGAAGTTGGAGGTGAAAGACCTTCAGCATTTTCCTCTCTTTTGTTTTTCGCTGAACCCTTTTACCTCTTAACTGTTAATAGAAATGTCCAGATAAATCTGTGACTTTGTGTTTCTGTAATTAGATTTCCTTTCACATTTTTACTATGAATGAATACTTGAAACTAAATAATTAAATAATCTTGAGATATCTAAAAAAGTCAAGTGTGACAGATGTTAAGATATAAAATAATAATAGATGATTTCATATTTTTTAAAGAAGATTGCTATTAATGGGCGACATGTGGCACAGTTGGTGGCATCGTTGCCTTGGAGCAAGAAGGTTTGCCTGCTCTCCCCGTGCATGCATGGGTTCTCTTCAGGTTCTCCAGCTTCCTCCCACAGTCCAAAGACATGACTGTTAGGTTAATCAGTCTCTCTAAATGGCCCTTGGGTGTAATTGAGTGGGTTGTAAATTGATGTGTGCATGGTTGTTTTTTTGTCTTCTGCGTCTCCGTGTTGCCCTGCGATGGACTGGAGACCTGTCCAGGGTGAACCCCGCCTCTTGCCTCTCAACCCACTATGGAAGAAGCAGGTATAGAAAATGGACGGATGGACGGATTGCTATTAATCACATATTAAATGCGTCAAAATAAAAAAAGAACATGAACAAGTTTGTGTTTAAATTTTTCATTAACGTCATATAATCTCTGCTATCTGTGTCAATGATTCATCCTAATGTTAAGGACGATATTTATGAAAATATGCGGTATAATCACATTTATATATCAGTTACTTCCTGTTTTACCTGTAATTATATAACTCTGAACCTGGGGAGAAAGACAAACCCAGAGAAGCTCAGTGTAGGCTATGAACTTTATTTTGAAAGGAAGCTCCGTACTTTGGTATCGTTTCCGGATGCAATGCTGTTTCTGCGGCAACAAGATGGAGACGTCATCAGCAGCAGCTGTTGCTACTGCTGCTGCTGCTGCCGAGTAGCCTCAGAGCAAGGCAGCGAAAAGAACCCACACATTGTTAAATTCCAGCGAGGATCACAGAAGAAGTCCCCGTTTTAAATATGGCGGAGCGGGAAAAAGATCCCAGACTTCAGATGAATCTGTCCTAAAAGGACAGATTTTTAACGGATTGTTGTTTTCTTCAGGAAGATATTCAATACTGGAAAATATGAACGAACAATACATTCATAACTAAATAAAGAAAGAAATGATTCATTTTGAAACAAAACATAAATGAAGCGAATCTCCCAAATGAAAAAAAAAACCTCCAGAAAACTAAAATGTCTATAGATATCAAACAAGAATGTACAAAAACGTCAGAAACGGGGATCCTAAATCTATTCTATATTTCAGTCCAGAAAACAGAAATAATAGTATTGAAAAGAAAAACAGCAGCATAAAAACAAAATTTTAGTAATCATGTGAATGCAATATCTGCCAGGTTAGAACAGCGTCTGAGATCTTCCAGTGAAAATGATCCGAACCAGTTTAAATATGACACCATGCTGGCTGGGTTCTGGTCTGACCAGTGTCAACCCATTTTCATGTAAATTTATCTGAGACCCAAACAGGACATAAAAGCTGCCTCTTTCTTCTTCTCAACAGCCTCTTGACGCCTCATTCAGCAAGCCGTTACCATGGAAACAAGCTCCATGTTGTCCAGCATTTATGGGTGAGAGCAGCTGAGACATGTGGCCGAAGGTCGACTCGGTTCTGATGTAAACATGTATGTTCCCGTCCTGTTTGCCACAAGGAGATCTGACTCTAACAGGCTGGACTTTTACAAATCAGGATTTTTCTCCAATTAAATCTAAATCTGGAAAAAGTGTGGGCTTTATCAAAAGTGAAATAAAGATGTAAAAAAAATGTGATACATATGATTTAAATTTATTGAAATCTCAAGTTTACTTCAATGTGCCATTAAGGAAACTAATAATCTAAAATAAAGTTGAAACAGAAGGAAAAATCTGGAAAAAAAAGAGTTTATTTTCTCCAAACATAATCAGCTGAGTTTGCTTAGATAGAACCTGACTGCAGTGGATCAACCTGGAATCCTTATAAGTCCTACAGTTCCTTGAAAAAGTATTCACCCCCTGTCTTTTTCATGTTTTGTTGCCTCACAGCCTGGAATTAAAGTGGATTTTTGAGAGTCGTCACCTTCTCATTTACAGAACATTCCTACAACTCTGAAGATGAATTAGTTTTTATTGTGAACCAAACGACATATAGGTCAAAATACCAGAAAGATTCAGCGTTCATAACAGTTCACCCCCCCCTAAAGTCAGTACTTTGTAGAACCACCTTTTGCAGTAATTCCAGTTGCAAGTGGCTTTGGATCAGTCTATGAGCTCGCCTCCTCTTCCCACTGGGATTTCTGCCCATTCCTCAAGGCTAAGCTGCTCCAGCTCCTTCATATTGGATGGTTTTCACTTGTAAACGGTGATCTTCAAGTCTAACCACAGATTCTCAGTTGGATTAAGGTCAGGTCATTGTCCTGCTGGAAGATTAATCTCTGTCCAAGTCTCAAATCAGACTGATTTAGTCGGTCTGATTTGAGACTTGGACATTATGTGGGAGAAGAAAGTTTACTAATATATAAAAATGATGAAAAGACAACTGGTTTCCTCTCAAAGCTGACGTGGGCAACTTTTTATTCAGAACACATCTCTCAATCACATCTTCATAATACAAAATCCCAAAGAATCCCGAATCCCTGACACGAGTCTGGATATATACACAAAAGCCGTGTCATTGTTGTGTATGTGAAACCACTGACCAATCCAAAGTATCTTTTCCATTTACGTGCATTTTTCTGGCACACTGAACTCTAATGTCAAAGCGACCTGGCAGGATTCAAAATATCATAATTCTTTCCAGCTGGACTGTTTCTATCCAGCCTACAAGTTCTCTTCTTCAATAACAAGTCCATTAGTCTTTCCTCAAACCAAGAACTTTTCCTTATCCAACTTGTTCCCAGACAGGCCTTGCATGCTGCTCAGAGTGACCGTTTCCTTATGCCCAGAACAATCTACACAGAATTCATTTTCACATATGGTAAAAACAATAATAACGCTTTGAATCTACCAAACCAAGCTTTAAACTTCCACAGTTTCCAGAATATCCCCGTATCCAGACCATCCATCTTTCCTTTGACTCAGGCCAGTTTCCCAGATGCTGACGCTGAAAAACATCCCCACAGCATGATGCTACCACCACCGTGTTTTACTGTGGGATGGTGTTCTTGGGGCGATGATGTTGTAATTATGAATATGAATATATTATTTAATATTAATACTTTAATTCAATTCAATTCAGTTTATTATATAGCGCCAATTCACAACACATGTCGTCTCTTTGGTGACTGTGTCGCCTGCACAGTCACCAAAAGCAAGATGGCGAATGGTGCGGAATTTGGCACGGGAGCTCCCTTCTCTAGTCTAAACCGCAGATCTACAAGACTACTGATGGAAAGCTTATAGTAGAGGATGAATTTTTAAATGTTCTTGTGGTCAAAATCAAGACTATGTGCCAGGAAGAGCTTGTGCTGCTTGCATCAAACGCATTCGACTTTGAGTGGATTGAGTCCTCTAGAAAAGTCCTGTTTGAACTGTGTTCCAATTCTAAGTAGCGGTACACGGCCTTCAAAGGAAATCAGAAAGCTGCAAATGCCATTAAAAGCTGTTTAAAAGTTCTGAATGAGTGCAGGGAAGCTATACCACACTTTGTCTCCCACTTCCTGGATGAGCTGCCGCCTGTGACGTTCAATAGCCTGGATGTCTCCAACTTACTTAGCAAGATGGAGCGTTTACAGAGCGAGGTTTGTGCTCTAAAGCATATAGTGTCACGCCAAGTGGATGTTGAGGAGAAGTTACGTGAGGTTACCACTACCATTGACCGCAGAGTTGCGGCAATGGAACGACATTTCGTGAAAGGTGGTGGAGGATCCAGCAATGTGGATACGCCTGCTCCAGGAATACCCAATGCCAGTGACATGTCATTGGCTGTGAACGTCTCTGAGGAGGTGGCGGCATGCATGGATTCTGCTCCAACAAACTGTTATCGCTGATAATACGGCTTCGCCCGTCAATGGGACCTATATTAACTACTCCAGTACTATTGGCGAGTCTGTCGTGGTGAGTGATAACAGAAACTGTACTGTAAATGCGCCCACGAGTTCACCCACATGGAACTTGGTGGTGAATCAAGGGCGGCGTAAGACAACAGAGAGCCATCCAGCTCCGTTAAAACGCCAAGCTGAACTTGAGTGGAAAAGACCAGCACCTATTATTGGTACTGGCGCTCAAAGCACCATAAAAGTGGTAAGAACGAAGCTTGTAACTGTCTTTGCAACCAGATTTCTTCCAGATCTCGATGATGACACACTAACGAACTATCTTAAAGGAAAACTTGGGCGTGATGTTGAATGCCGGCGTATTGTCACTGGGAACACCAGATATAGTTCTTTTAAAGTCAGTGTGGAGTGTGAGAACGTTGCAGAAGTGTATAACCCAGAGCTGTGGCCAGAGGGTTCGGTGGTGCGTCATTACTACCAACAACGGAATAAATCTACAACGTCTAAAGGGCCTGGGGTGACCACCTCCAGTGATTCCAGAGGATTCGATGGAACGGCTGCAGTGAATTCCTCATAGACCAATTAATGTGTGTTATTTCTTACAATTGCCGGGGACTGCGTGTCGGTAAAACAGCTGGAGATAAAGCACGACGTCTCGTTGTGGATAGACTGTTGCAAAAATGTGATATTCTTTGTTTACAAGAAATTGTTTTATCGAAACAGGATTTGGGAAGTCTGAACTGCATTAATGACTTTCTGTGGAGCTGGTGAGTCTACTGTGGATCTTTCTATGGGTATAGTGAAGGGGCGAATCGCAGGAGGAGTAGCCATTCTATGGCACAAAAAGCTGGGTCCAGTTTTAAATGTCATCAGAACTGGTGTTGACTGGTGTATTGATGTGCATTTAAAATTTGGAAACAAAGAATTTGTCATTATTAATGTCTATACACCATATGAGTGTCCTCAGAATGAAGACATTTATTTGAATAGACTTGCTTTTTCTCTTTTATTGATGACCATTATTTTACCTCTGTGTATGTAGTAGGTGATATGAATGCAGATATCTCTGATGAATATTCTTCATTCGCTAAACATATGCATCAGTTTTGTAATGATAACAGTTTCGCATTGTCCAGTCAGCTCCTGCTACCTGCAGAAAGCTATACCTATGTAAGTGAAGCTTGGCACACAACATCATGGTTTGACCATTGCATTAGCTCTGCTGATGCCCATGCTGTTGTAAAATCAATAGAAATCTTATATGAGTATTCTATGTCAGATCATGTTCCATTTTCAATGATGCTGGATATTAAATGTCTTCCAGAGTTTATATGGGGGGCAAATGATGCCCCCACAGTTAAGTTCAAATGGTCCAGACTATCTAAAGATGACTTATTAGCATATCATATGAAAACTGATCTTCTTTTGAATAAAATAAGTCTTCCTCTTCAATCTATTATGTGCTCAGATGTTAATTGCAGTGATATTTCTCACTGTACTGACCATCATACTATGTATGATGGCATTGTGGATGCTTTGTATGAGAGTACAAGACCATTCCTTACATGCAGAAATGCAAATAACATAAGGCCAGGTTGGAATAAACATGTGGCAGGATATCATGCAGAAGCTAAACAGGCATATAAGATGTGGGTACAAGCAGGTAGACCAAGAGATGGGACTCTCCTAGATTATAAAAAACTCACCAGTGCAAAATTTAAATATGCCATTCGATACATTTCTAAATGTGAGCAGAACAAGAGAGCAGACTCCATGGCTGAAAAACCGCTTTGTAATAATGCCATTGGCTTCTGGAATGATGTCAGAGCCTTAAACAGGTCTGCTGCATTACTCCCCAGTGCCATAGAGGGCATATCTGGGGCTCATAATATAGCAGATCTATGGAGACAGCACTGTTCTGCCTTATTTAATTGTGTAAAAAGTGAACCTTATGGACTGGGAAACATTGCTAAGAGTGATGCGGTTATAATAACCCCTAGTGAAGTCCAGCAGGCTATAGTGTATTTGTGTGAGAATAAGGCAACAGGTTCTGATAGCATTACAGCAGAACATCTGAAATATGCTAGCCAAAAAGTGGCTGTGCTGCTTGCAATGTGTTTTTCTGGGTTTATGACCCATGGGCAGTTGCCTGATTCCTTATTATCTGTTACCCTTGTGCTGGTAATTAAGGACAACGCTAGTAAGGTTGGTAGCCTTAATAATTATAGACCAATAGCTTTAGCTAGCGTAATATCTAAAGTATTAGAAAAAATTCTGCTTGGTCGGCTCAGTTTATTAGTACAACAGATAATCAATTTGGTTTCAAAGCCAAGTTGGGAACTGATTTCTGTATTTATGGCCTGAAAGAAGCAGCAACTATTATGATTCTGGAACGTCTGCTCTACCCTGTCTCCCTGGCTGCAATCAGCAGATTAGATGCACCTGGTGGTTGCTGCAGTGTACTGCAATCTATGTCATTCCAAGCACCTGTGTCTTCCCTGATATATACTGACTCTGACAAGCAGACGGCGCCAGATTTTTGAAAGCCATCGTGTGAGTAGATATCCAGCGTTCCTTCCTGTCTGATCATTGTTCTTGACCTTGCCTTGCCTTTTGGATTTATGCCTCTGCCTGCTCCCTGTCGGACTATTTGGATTTTGGTTGTCGACCTTGTTTCCTGCATCTGGTTTATGCCTCTGCCTGCCCCTTGCCTGACGCCTCTTGTTCCGATCGTTGACCCTGTTTCTGTCCTTGGATTATTGAGCCAGCCTAGCCCTTGGATTATTGAGCCTGGAATCATTTCTTACCTGTGCTGTGGAGATCACCGCCTGCCGCCCACTGAGGTTTCCCTTCTGGGTTTCAAGTTCTAGACAAAAGCAGGTTAGTGACTTTTCTGATACCTGCAAAATCTGGAGAGACTACAAGTCACTAATCCCTCTTTCTGCCTCAGTAATTCCTGGAAGCTGTGAGGAGTGTTACCTGTGTGACGTTTTCCTTTGGCTGAATAAACCTTTTAATGGTTCATTGAGACCATGCATTGATTATAGAGGCCTTAATGAGATAACAGTTAAAAATAGATATCCCTTACCACTCATGAACACAGCTTTTGATCAGATCCAGGGAGCCAAGACATTTTCTAAGCTGGATCTAAGGAATGCATATCATCTGGTCCGAATCGGAGAAGGAGATGAGTGGAAAACGGCTTTCAACACGCCTACGGGCCATTATGAGTACAAGGTCATTGTTAGGTATTATTTAGTCAACTCAGAGGTAAGAACGATACAGTCATAGTTACTTGCAGCAAGGGTAGCCCACTTTGCAGTGAAACTACAAAGTTTTTGACACCCTATCTCTTTATTTATATGCACAGTTCAACAGACAGTTCAGACAGGGTGTGTGTGTGAGACAGAAAGGAGGCTGGTTCACACAGAGATAACAATGATCTCACACACACAGGGAGGAAGGCATAGTGCAGGTGCCTTGCAACACAAAGTTTTTACATGAGTGATAACAAGTTTTTGCACCCATCCAACAGTCCCTCCTTTTATCACAAGTAAAAACATTTAATATAAAAACGAATAAGAAAAATACTTTGTATGAGCAGAAACCCACGGATGGTAAACAGATTATATTTTGTGGGAAATACTCATACGGCCCCGCCGCCCTCGGCGACCATTAAAAGTTAAATGTTTATTAATACTTGAAATCATAAAAATAAAAGAATAATACTTGAAATCATAAAAATAAAAGAATAATACTTGAAATCATAAAAATAAAAGAATGATACTTGAAATCATAAAAATAAAAATAATAATACTTAAAATCATAAAAATAAAATAATAATACTTGAAATCATAAAAATAAAAATAATAATACTTGAAATCATAAAAATAAAAGAATAATACTTGAAATCATAAAAATAAAAGAATAATACTTGAAATCATAAAAATAAAAGAATAATACTTGAAATCATAAAATAAAAGAATAATACTTGAAATCATAAAAATAAAAGAATAATACTTAAAATCATAAAATAAAAGAATAATACTTAAAATCATAAAATAAAAGAATAATACTTGAAATCATAAAAATAAAAGAATAATACTTGAAATCATAAAAATAAAAGAATAATACTTGAAATCATAAAAATAAAAGAATAATACTTGAAATCATAAAAATAAAAGAATAATACTTGAAATCATAAAAATAAAAGAATAATACTTGAAATCATAAAAATAAAAGAATAATACTTGAAATCATAAAAATAAAAGAATAATACTTGAAATCATAAAAATAAAAGAATAATACTTGAAATCATAAAAATAAAAGAATAATACTTGAAATCATAAAAATAAAAGAATAATACTTGAAATCATAAAAATAAAAGAATAATACTTGAAATCATAAAAATAAAAGAATAATACTTGAAATCATAAAAATAAAAGAATAATACTTGAAATCATAAAAATAAAAGAATAATACTTGAAATCATAAAAATAAAAGAATAATACTTGAAATCATAAAAATAAAAGAATAATACTTGAAATCATAAAAATAAAAGAATAATACTTGAAATCATAAAAATAAAAGAAT